>NW_015373988.1:2288541-2288785 GCF_001272555.1 Dufourea novaeangliae | reverse complement strand
GAACTTCGAATCTATCTCATAAAACCACGTTCTATATTACATCGAACTAGGATTATTTTAGAAATCGATATGAGATTCAAAGTGTAAAAATGTCTAGTACTTTGAATGTTTTAGAAAATTATTCGAGATAAAGATGTATAGAACTACTGAAAATTACTTTAGATTTCTTTTCCTTGTTCTGTAAATTCTTTGATTGGAATATGAATGCTGCTGGAAGTATGAACATTTTCACAGGACAATGATA
>NW_015373988.1:2238474-2288531 GCF_001272555.1 Dufourea novaeangliae | reverse complement strand
GAACTTTAAAACTTTTTTAAGTGTTACAGTGATATTTCGTTATATGTTCCATAATGTCAATAATATTGATTTCCCCGCAACATCCATAATTATTACAAATGTCAATATAACGAAATATCTTTTATGCGATGTTTGTGGTGTAATAAAAATCTGTGTTTCGATTACATTTATGATACGTATTACTTACTTATATGTAATAATATAGAATAAAAATATACTGTTAGTCCGATATTTTAAAATATACATGCGCTCGTTGTCACTGTTGAACTATTGTAATAACAATGGAATAATAAAATAATTTACTCAAATGTACATAATAATACATATACATATTCATAAAAACAATATTAAACGCAATAACTTGTTTGTGCGCGAAAACAAACCAGACTAGTTAAGCTCAAATGGATTTAACGTAGTTCACAAATTCACCGTTCTCATAACGTAGAGGGCAGCAGAACATCCCTGACTTTTTACACTATGGTATTTCAGAACATGAGACACGAAGTCCCATAAGATAATAGGTCTATCCTATACCTAGTCGCTGGTAAAAGTATGTCCAAAGAATATAAAATATTTAATTGACACTGAACTAAGAACCGTTATACGATAAGAAATTAACATTAAGAATAACTCTTATAGAATTGTTCATATAGAAATGACTTTTTTTTACAATATTTAAGCATAATATATTTATGTAATAATTTAAAATAATTTAAACCGACATTAAAATAACATTTAACCTTGAATTCATTGAACTTATTTCAATAAAGCTGCATATCTAGGTTGCGTTCGTTGTATACGTCGTTCATGGCAGTTTTGTTCATAGACATATATGTCTATGGTTTTGTAGTTAGATAATTGACTTTCTAGAGAAAAATAATATTTGTAGGAGAGTCAATATCTTAATTAAAAAGGGATGGCTCAGTTACCCACAGGATTAGTTACTCATAGCCAAAAAGTATGTAGATTGTATAAACGCGCTTTACGTACATTAGAAAACTTTTACTTCAGAAGACATGAATTCAGGTATGTTCATAGACGTTCTTTTTATATTGTTTAATATGTAAAAACTATATTCTTTAATACATTAACGATATTACTAATATAAATACGTCATCAGCGTAGAAATTATTTTATTACGTTTTATATGTTAGTAATGTTTTTGTTTATTTCGATCATGCAGTTCTTATTGTTTTAATGAAAGGACACGTCATTTTTCATGCGTCTTTTTTTATTAATGAAATATCATATAATAATTTAAACTTATATGTTGTAACTAGAACAATGAAAATGTTAATTTCCTTTGGCATTTGATCAAACACTTGATAAACAAAGTTTTATCTGTGTCTAGTTTCTACAAATTACATAAACATACACAGTCTTGTTACCAGTGTTAAATATTATTGTTTCCTTTTTTGTCAGTACAATAAAAGGGTTATAACAGAACGACATTCATTAAAATAAAATCTTAAAAAATTCTTTAACATACTTAAGTACTTGAACTTAACTTCCCACCAACCTAATAATATATGAATATTTTAAAAAACAGTTATATTTCTATCAAGGTATGAAGCAGTTCTACTAAGACATCGTTTTGACCAAAATAAAAAGATACCAGATGCTCGTCTTGCAAAACAACTTTTGCTAGAAGGTGAAGAAGAAGTATTCAAGCACCAACATTGGCAATCAAAAAAGTTTCCTGATTCCGAAAGTGGAATAGCTCATGAGAATTATCTTCATTGTCCAGATTGTGTAATGGATTATTGGGATCCCATGGAGAAGTCCAGATATCCAAAATACTTTGCAAAGAGGGAAGAACTCAAGAAAGAATATGAGGAGCTATATAAAAAGTTGTTTCCTGAAACTCCTAAAACTGCTGAAAAGTAAAACTTGTAGAAAACTATGTTAATATGTTTAGATACAATATGTATGTACATATACATGTAATATTAAAGTGTAATTAATCACTCTATGCACATTGTAATACTGTTATTTATAATAGATAGATATGTGCTAGGCATTCATAAAAATTGTTTTGAATGTTAAATTTTTTATTGGGGTCATTCGAGGGTATATAGGGTGTTAATAAAATTGTGGAGTACTTTAACAGGGTAAATTCTACATACTAAACTAAAACGAGAATCAAGAATAACGCAATTGCGTTAATAATTCTAAAAGTTAAGATCAAAGTATGCAAACTTAGGTTTCATTGCGTTTGGTATCTTCAACGCATATTTGTCAATTTTTTTCCATTTAAGTATCTTGAAGTAGTTTAAAATATTAATCATTCAAATTGAATTGGTAAAATTGATAAAAAGTATAAAGCGTCATATGGAGCCCCAGTTAGATACGATACCAGACGAGGAAGCTACCCTAATTATTGAAAATACCGGCAAAATTATACTCCTTAAACAATTAATTTCCAGCTGATACATGGGATCGATCGATAACGTAATTAAATTTATGAATGAAATATATATATAGAATCAAACGAATGGAGCCAACATGTGAAACAATAAAGAGCGTGCCATTCAAGTAGAATAACCCGCCGTGTCAGACGTATTTTACGCGTATATATTACGTATCATACACGTATTATATGCGAGCAAGAGAGGAGCTACTCCAGCGTTACTTCCGTCCTTCAGTCTCGATTTCATCCCTACCATAAGACTGCGCAGTCTATTATATATGTCTATGGATCTGACTGGATCTAACATTATACTTTGTCTATGGTTTTAATGAAAAACTGGGAATTGCTTGGAAGCTGTCATCAGCATTCAGCACAATTCAGCATTTGCATTGATGTTCGTGATGTGCATTTGTCATTGCTGTTGATCATGCTAATAATTAGAGATTAAAGGAAGTATTTGTATAATTTGCAAATTTGTAATTCATTCGTGGCTACATGCAATTGTACAGTTCGAATTTGTGTAAATAAAATTACAATTTATAACTCACCTTTCAGTAACTTTATTTTATACTTTCAAAAAATGGTTAATTTGGAAGTGTATAGAAGCAAACTGGAAGCAATTCGCCGGTACGCGCGGGAAAATGGTATTTCTGAAATTGAAATTGACAATACTTTGAAGAAGTCATTTCAAATTCTTGAAACCAGAACGAAAAAATATGGTGTACCTTGTTGTATAAAAACGATTCTTGTAGTTTTCTTTATGATAATTATATGTTTTATGTCTTTTGATCAGCGATTCATAGCAGTTATGATTATGAGGAATTTACAAAATTCCATTTATCCAGGTCTAAAATTAGTTAGAAATATAGCTATGCCTATAATTCAGCAGTATCCTTCTCTATCTGGTACGATTATATTATAATTTATTTTAAAATAACAAAATTATAATCAAACTGCCAAATTTTATGCATCTGGAACATTATACAATTGTTAAATCCCAGTATACTAAAAAGTTTGAACAAGTGGAATCAGTTTCTTTATATCAATCGAAACCTGATAGAACCGCTAATGGTGTAAACAAATTTCTGTTAATTAATATGTTAAGCTCCATATTTATATAAACCTTTGTAGTCTAATTATGAATGTTACTACGACTTTGTAACGCTTATAGTGTTATAATAATGCTTTGTAATGTTCATATTAATATTTTACATTTCATTATGATATGGATAATGCCACATGATTTGCATAAATTTTGTAGAAGTTATTTCGTATAATGTATGTAATTAATTTGATTAGTATCTATTTTTCATCCTTAGTAAGAATCGTAAATACTATGAAAAATACTAAAAATTATATTATAAACAATCTGTTTTAAATAAATCTTCATCTTAATTTGAATTATTTTTAGAATTTTATGATGAATGGTGTATATTGGAAAATCCATATTTTTATGTAAATGATATTGACTGTTGGCCTTGTAGTGTTATAAACTTTGTACCTGATTTAACTGGTCACCATATATCTAGATCCTTTAATCCTGGAATTCCTTATATAAAAACTGAAAATTTATCAGAAATTCATTTAAAAGATCTAAGACACTTGTTCTGGGATAATTGTGATATATTTGAAAAAGATGCTTCAAAAGTGTTTTCCAACAACTTCACTTACAGGTAGTTTTTTAATACAAGAAACAAAATTACGATTATTTTAAATAATTTAAGAAATTGTTTTTTTTAAAGAAGGCACATATCATTTCAGGAATATTCGAGATGTTATAGAAGACAAGATGGATTTGCATCCATCAAAAAATTTAGATAATCATATTACGTGGAGAATTAATCGTATGACAGCAGGAAGAATCGTAAGAAAACTTTTTCCTAAACCTACAGATACCCCAATTTGGTGGGAACAGAGTACAGAGAAATTTATTCTTATCGACGAACAAGAATCTCCGCCATATTCTTTGGTAATTTTATTTTACAAATTTCAGGTTTTTCTACAAGAAAACTTATCTCTCATGTAATTTTTTTAAATCAAAGCTTTTTTATATTTGTATGACATAAATTTGTGTGTTATATTATTGCTTGAGTAATTTGTATTCTCTAATACAAATTTTTTATCGCTACAATTTAAAATCATTAATTTTGTAATATATTGTATTCTTAAAATAACAGCCAAACCCAGAGTGCAGTAATGTAGTAATAAGATCTACAGGTGGTACAAGATTGATAAAAATGATAGCAAGTCCAGAATGCAGTGAATCATGTGAATCCTTCACAGTATTATTATCTCCTGGGAAAATTTGTATGTATGATTATACTAATTTTAATTATTTATATAAATCTTCTATTTTTATTCTCAACGTTGTACATTTTTAACAGAACACTTATTTACAATTTATTTAAAGTTATTTCGTGCTTGAGTTACAATATTTGAATAATTCACTATTTAAATTATATTTTTTTCAGTATGGTACAATTGGTGGTATTGGCGACCAATTAGCTTTCCAGCTTTAAATTCAACTAGTGTATCCATAAACTATATGATATCTTTTTGTTGAATATTTTATACTATCTAAATCATTTTTGTAGAAGTGTAACACTAAAACATTTTTTTACAATTATATAATTCGTTTTAGTTTTACTTTTTGTCCTATTAAAGTAAATTTTTAAATAAATATTTCTGTGCAACATTTTATAACATTTTAAAGATTAAAGGTGTATGAACGTTTATGTAATGGCAATTTGAATCCAGTTTGTGCAGTTTTTATAAATGTAAAGTTCATTAATAAACAATGATAGTGATAAAAAATTTGATTTATAAAACTGACAGAAATTAAGCTAGAAAAAATGGAAAAATATCTTAATAGCATTAAACCTTTTTGCAAAGTTTGAATGTGTATCATATTTTTAATTTTTGAATTGTAATTTTTTGTCAGTTGAATAAATTTAACTGTAAAAGAAAACTAAGTATAACTCGAGGAATGTTTTATATGGCTTAGTTCAAAAAAATCTGGAATCATACTACAATTGATTCAATATCAATCACAGGATTAAGACTAAATTCATTTTCAATCTTTTTGTCACATTATTCAGCACCTTGAATATTTAAATAAGTGCATAATTTCCTAATAAATAAATCATGATTTAATTTCTTCCCGATAGTTTAATCAAACTTCTCTTGCAGTTTTTGCTTAAATAAAACAGGTACTAGTGACAGCACTGCAAACACACACAATATTAGAATACTATTCCATGACCATGCGTCAGTTGAAGATGTTAAGTTCTGCAGTGTTTGGCCTGCTTGTATTGCTACAAAAGATGGTGGTGCTACCCCAAAAAATGTGCCTAATGTAAAAGGTATGAGAGGTACTCCAATCACAGGACTGGCAAGATTGATGAACCAGTTTGGTAACAGTGGAGTCATCCGAAGAAATAGCATGTAATTAAAGAGGTTGTGTCTATGTTTTTTCACTGTTTGTGTCCATTCTTGTGCTTTTGCTGGGAAGTATTTAAACAGTAATTTACGTCCCAAAAGTGATGACAAAAGGTAACATAATGAGGCTCCTATTGCACTACAGCTGCATACTAAGAATAAAGCTAATGGAAATGGGAAAAGAAAACCTGAGAGGATGGAGAGGAAAATAGAACCTGGAATTGCAAAAGTTTGTAAGCTAAAATCATGTTAAGGCGTTTTTCGTTAACTTGTACGTTTTTTTTGTGTAAGAAAACTAAAATTATAGTATTTCAAATTAAAGCGAGAAACTATCAAAGGATACAAAATATAGGTTGTAAATAGTCCTGCTAACACTTGGATATAATAGAGATCTTTATATTGTCCTAAAAGTTTACCCAGATTTTTAGCATCTTCAATGTGCAATGGTAATTTCATATGCTGTCGTTCATTTCTGTAAAAAAAAAAGCAAATTTTAATGCTTTTCTATGTGCAATGTGTTTATTTTGGTTTCTTACTCTGCAAGTTCTGGGAAACTGGTGTACACATAGAATAGTGCTGATAGTGAGGTAATAAAGATCACAGCAACTGTCAGAATAGCTTGCCTAGTCGATACCTGTTTCCACAAATCTAAAAACATAATTAAACTATAACCTAAATACTATAAACCAAAGTTTTTCAATCTATTAATTCCAGAAATGAAATATTTAATAACAGCAATTTAATTAATTTTATTTCGTGAGAAATATGAGACATACCATTGCTTGTATTATTGTATTTACATTTTAAATTGGTTAGGTCTATGGATTCATATTAGATTATGAATATTTTCATTCATTTATGAATATGACTATTTGAATTTGACTAATTATGAAAATAACATTGACGGTTGAGTTCAAAATTTTCCTTCTTCTCTGTCGTAAAATTCTCAGTTTATTATATCTTTTAAAAGTAAAATAGTGTATTTTGTATCATTTAAGAAATAGTATGAAAGGTTTATGAAAAATTAATGAATGAACTTAATAATAAAACTAATTTCTACGCGAGGAATATTAATTTTCTAATCACTACGTAAAAACTTTTATTTTATTCGTTAATGTATGATATTACATTTGAAGGTTAGAATTTTTTTAATTCATGTTTTTGTATTATGAAATGTAATTTTTACAGGCAACAGTGACACAATAGGAAATACATACAGAACATAAAGTTTAAAATTTTTCACTATAAAATCATTGATAGATTAAAGAAAAACTGATTGAACAATTAGTAATCGAAATTTGGATTTTTTCAGAAAGACAGTTACAAAAGTGTTCGAAGAAATAAAAAGTTAATCTACCGCTAGTAGAATAGATTTAAAAAAATTATCTTACCGACATTTTGTCTTTTTCTACTTTCCGCGTTCATTCCTAGACTGTCAGTGTTCTACCCCAAGCAAATTACTTCAAAATTCAAGATGGCGCGACAGTAAAAGGAACTATGGCCCTTTTTATGAAAGATTAAATGGAATGTTCTTTTCAGATTTGATGAAACATGCAATATTCTTCGTTTTACTATTCTTCTACGTTTCGTAATTTCAAACTTGATTATTTACTTATTCAAAAAATTTAATTTAATAATGAATCATTTGTAAAAACAGTCTCTTATTAAGGTTTTAATACATTGATATCGCGTATACTTTTTCGGGTATTACGAACAGGGTGATTCTCTCGCTGTGCAAATCAAACGTCATTGCCGCTCTAAACTCTAAAGAACCGCCACGTCAGTTCGTGTAATCTGACCAATCTGACGATCGGTCCTCACTGTTGATGACCCTCTGACCTCTGAGGACCAGCACACGGGCTGACACGGAGGTTCTTTAGAGCGACACGGCGTTTCATTTGCGCATCGAGAGAATCCCTTTGTATAAACGAGATATCTAGTTTTTTGACGTCAATGTATTAAGCACACAAACTTGTAATACCTACAGTATTATCGAATTTATGATACTGAAATGTTTTATTTCATTAATTATTTCATTAGCAATATATCATTTTAAAAGCTTATTAAAACTAATTAATTCATTATTGAACGATAACGTCAATTAGATGAGTCATTCCACGTCAAGTAGATCATTTTCTGCACACGATCTCTGGGATTTTGCTCAAATTGAAATATGTTATACTTCATGTGAAAATGAGGGAAGGGGGGGGGGGGTTGTGATCATTTTCTTAGTTTCGAAATTGTTAAAAAAATACAGATCCTCAAAGTTGACAATTTTCAGTGATTTTTACGAAAAAAGCCAAGAGGGCCAAAAGAAAGGGCCAAGATGGCTCAATAAACAAACACAAGGCGAGACTGGTGGCCCATAGTAATACGTGTTTATGTTACGTATTCAGGGTTAAAGCCATCACTACCATTTTTTATTCCACCGTGTGGCTCCCTCTGTCCTCTTTCATCTTCTTCCATCTCTAGGTCTCTTCACGTGGCTCTTTCCACGTTGTGCCCCTCTCTTTCTCGCGAGCCTCTCTTTTCATGAGAGGATCGTGGGCGGAAATTAGAATAACCAGACTAGCCAGTCGTGTTGTGGTCGGCGCACGGTGTACATCTATTCGGTGCCGAGCGAAGGTTTTTTGAAACACATACCGCCCTTTCCATTCTCCTCGATCTTTTTCGCTCGCGATTCCGCACGAAAACAAAATTTCCCTCCGTTTGGAATCGCGAGGCCACCGTAACCTGTTGAGCTTTCCCCGGATCGAACGTCCACGATATCGATGGGAAACTCGATAGGTTTTCACGAGTTCCGGATAATTTCTTACCATTCATCCCGTTGATCAATCGTGGATATATCGATCGGATTGCGTCATGACAGGCCTGAATTTATCGAAGCCAGCGTACGTATATTTATATTCACACATATTATGTTCCCTTAATAAATCTATTGTCGGGATAATATTTAAATGACCATTAACTGTTTCGTGTTTGATCCTTCCTTAGATTGGTTCCAGCTGTCACATTGTTTGTCACTGGTATAATGTATACCGGTCAATATATTGCCGGTCGAATTTTATGCTGTTAATTAATGTTTATGACAGCTTTGATGATGTCGGTTTTGCATTTTTGAAATTGTTCGACGGAATTGCATTGATAGGAATGAATGGAAATTGCAGAAGAATTTATTGTCAGTTAATTAATAAAGCATGGTATAGACAATTTGATCCATTGGTAGTAGATCGTGTCATAATTAATTAATAGGGTCTCAGACAGCGTGACCCACTGTGGCTATCCTGTCTAATTGACGAAATATTAGAATAGGCAACTGTCCTGCATATTGCCGTATTATTTTATCATTTTCGATTCAAAATATACATTATGTAGCTAAAAAGAAAATTAAAAATAGTATAGGTTAACAATAAAATTAAATTTTAAAAAAGTCAGAAATAGCTAGTGTTCCGCCAAATTCTATAAAGGTAACAACCATTAATTGTTAAAGCAAATGGCTGTATATTAAAAATGCTTGTTTCTAACGAGAATAAAATTTTTTAAATAATCAATGTAAAAAGATGAAGGAAAAGAGGCGGCAAAAGATCATTTGAAGCGCGTTTAAGATACGATCTAAAATATAACGAGATGGTTTTGCTTGACTTTTAAGTATTCGGTGACACAACGCGTGTATGGAATGCCAATGAGATTTATGAATGGGATAGTACGATAATGCGTTAATGGCGGTCACAATGGAATGTACGCAACCACAGTGACGAAACGATTTTTATTTGTTTCCAAACGTAAATTGTTGAACGAGCTTCAATTCGATAATACTTTTCGCTAATGATTCGCTAAATGATGATAAATATTACAGAAACTGTAATCAAACAGAAATTTGTTTATTCGACCCATTATGACAATATCATATTTATTTATTCTTTGCTATATTTTTAGTTTATTTTATGCATATATCCTTTTTTCGGAGTATTAATAATTAAGTGTAGCAAAGAAATATGTATCAGCATACGTTGAATATTTAATCAAATTTTATTAAAATGATTATGTGTTACAAAATTCATTATTCTTCATAACAAATACCGTATCTTATGCATTTCGTAATGTTTACAATGATTATAAGAAAATATTTGCATACTGTGATGTATTATAAAAAATATACTAAACAGAATGAGCAATACACAATGGAAAATTATATATGTAAAAATAAATATAAATTTGTAAATTTACTGCAGAGAAGATAGAGTAAGGTAATGGAAATGTAATCTTGAGGTGTATGAAACTATTTTTAACAAATCGGTATGTGTAACCTACATGAAACGGTTGTGTCCTAGGTGAATTATTTTAATTTTAGAATGAATAAATATTAGTGTTGGATTTGGATCATCGAAATTCAGGACATAAAGCCCGACTTGCATTTTGATAGTCGCGTATAGTGGTCAGTACGCAATCGGGGGATACACCTGCCAGCAGCGCGCGCAACAAATTTTAAACAGCGCGGGAGAAACCTCCGCCACAGATAGACCGGTCGTGCTTTCTATTCGCGCGATACAATTTTGGATTTTCAATCGATTCTTTATTTCCTTCCTCTTGAATCGACGGTCAATCTGAATTCTTCGTGGAAGTATATTGAACTGTGACAGAAAACATTAATTATTTAAGTAATTAATTCGAATGATTCTTATGTTTCTCAGCCTTCAAGTTTTGTTGTAGGTAATTCGAAAGGTTTTCGATAGAATTTAAATGTGCACCTGGGGATGGCCATTTCAGTGCAGAAGTTACTTTGCATGTTAGTCAACGTTTCACACCGTGAAAAAGGTCCTCTTGCACAATTGAACTGATATTGTTAATGAAATTTTTAAGCCACAACTGCAAGCTACCAGTACTAGTAAATTCTGTTGCACAATAGCAACAAGCTCTTAATAAAACAAGTAGATGCAAAACAAGATCTTGATTTCTTTATTGGCTCTATCCAATTTTTCAAAAACCAAGTTTATAATGTCTTATAATTACCATTTTGTTTCTCTCTATTTTCCAGTTATATGTTTCATTAATTTTATTATTCGTCCGATTTATATTTATATAAACATGTTTACATTTTTTTCTCTTGATTCTAATGGGAATTATCCCGTAAAATAGATAAATAAATAAAAAGTAGAGTTCTACAAGTAAATTTTACAAATTACAAGGCAATTGATTGTCCAACTTCACGTTTTGAGATTATATTTACCTTGATTCGAGTGAACAATTAATGATTAATTTGGCGTAATATGTAAAATGTACTGATAATATTAGCGATGTAACTTGTAACATGTAAAATAATAAAAACTGTTTCTGCAACAGAAGTCTACATGTTACAATTTGTAAATTCGCTAATATTATCAGTTGGTAAATTATTGTGTAAGAGGACCCAGACCATCTCGAATTGTTTGTATTAAAACGAGTCCGACAAATTAGTATCGTTGCAATTCAATATGATCAGAATCACGACCGAATCGCGGTCAATTCATTCACGTCAAGACTATTCTAATGCTCGTGCGTACGCACACACTCGCGACGGTGTACGCTTGCGATACAACTACGGATGTAATTACATCGCGAACGAGCCGGAAATGGAAACGGTCCGCCCGGTTTTACCGGTTAAACGTCTACTTTACACGCTTGATTATTTCGGAGAAGCGACTGAAAGGCAGAGAGAATCTATTTATTGCGCTCGATATATTACTGTTTTAAATTATTCTGATTTATAATTTTTCACGATTGAAACGTACTTGACTTTGCGTATAGCTTTGTTTTTTAAATCCTTTCTTAAAAGTGAGTAGAAAACAGGGAGAGGGTAACGGAATACTTTTTTTCTTATACAATACAAAGTAAACTTTTGTTTCATCAAATTTAAAATTATATAAAATCCGCATTAAACCTTTTTAATCTTTATACTAAACTGAGCTTTAAACAATAATTGTGTGTATCTTGTAAATGCATAAAATCTGCTTTATAGGTATAATTTGTTTACTTGTTTAATCCTTCGAGTACGGATTACTCCGAAAGTAAACGCTTGCTGTTGACGATACTCGAACTGTGATGACGATCGCTGTTGATGAATTTTTGCATGTATCACGTACTGAATACTTAATATGTAACACAGAAAAGTTGCACAAGCTTATAGTGTTACACTTTCGCCTTTTTTAAAAAAAGTATAGTGTTATACTTCCGTGATTTTACTTTTTCAAGTGTATATTTTATATTATTTTTTACAATCTATTTCCTAAATAGTTAACGCATAAAGTACATAGAAGTTTAGCTAAAATACTTAAAATTCCAATAATAGATCCAAATGAACCCTGTGAACGCCAGGCTTTCTCTGTTTAATGCCCGAGTCATAAGTTCTTTGAGCATACGAGGACACGTGTTGTATCGAATGCATGATATCTCAAGTGTTTGGCGTAGAAGTGTTGAACGCGTGCGTAATTCATTCAGAAATCACGCGGTACGCTGTCATTCAAACGAACAGCTGACAGTTCTTTTTTTACGAAATACTTTCACCATACTATTCCCAAGGTTGTAATTTATTAATCATTTTATAATCAAACATTTACAATTTACCATTTTACAACCTTAAAATATTACAATTTCAAAATCTTATCATTCTAAAATTTTACCATTCTATCATTTTATTAGTTTACCATTTTGCTATTTTACCATTTTACCATTTTACCATTCTACCATTCTATGTACCATTTTACCATTTTACCATTTTACCATTCTACCATTCTATGTACCATTTTACCATTTTACCATTCTATGTACCATTTTACCATTTTACCATTTTACCATTCTATCATTCTATGTACAATTTTACCATTTTACCATTTTACAATGCCTATGTATTAATATCATATCATCTGCAGAAAACCCATCGAAATGTTTGCACTGACGCAATATTAGTTAGTGGAAAAGCCAACGAGCGGAATGAAACTGTTTCAGGTGATGCCTCCGGAGTCCAATCGGGGATATCTGTTGGCCGTGTCGCTGTTATTGGTCGGTCTCCGTAAGGCTGGCTGCTCGACATCCGCTCCTCAATATCCGGTCTGTAAACCGGGTCTCGAATTTTGGTCGGTCGAGCGTGCCACCTGTTGGCCTTGCACCAGATGTGTTCCTGAATTCACTTTGAGCCCCTGCGCGATTTACAAGGATGCTATTTGCGGCCCGCTCTCGGCCCTCGAGCTCGATTGGTCTTTCCTTTCGACGAGGAAACGACCGGAAACTGGCCAAAGGAGCCTAGATGCTGTCACCTCGAAGATGTTATGGAGATTTCCGGACCTCGAGCAACAACAGATTAGAGAGCAGTCGAAGGACTTCATCGATCGCGTAGAGAATTTGGAGAAAAATATCGAACAGAAAACGAAGGACCAGGTAAACAAGATCATTCCGTAATGATTATAATAAATAATGGTTTGACCTTTAAATTGCGGATATTTATGTAAAAACATATTAATTTGCAAATTAGTTTATAAAAGTTGTTGTTTGGGGTTATTATATATTAGTTCATTACATTGAAAATAAAGTAAAGGCTTTATTATATATTTTTTGTGTGTGTTGATAAACTTTTATGGCAAATGTGTCGTAGATGGTACTCGATCATTTATTTAGGAAGACATTTTTAATCATTTAGGTTGTCATAAAACACTTCCGTTATCCGTTTTAAATTCATGTCGGTGTAAGGCACTTAAAAATTAATATTAATACAATACACATATTAAGACATTCTGAATCTTAGTATATCTTGTTCAGTTTAAATATTATTGTTACATAATTATTATTTACTAATTGTCCTTTCCCTAGTGCGGAAATTATTTATGACTCAACCCAATAGTATCCGAATTGATCGAGCAATACTTCCTACATTTGGATAATCGAACGATAGTTTGATGCAAGACTTAATTTTTTTTTCTGTTCTTCACTGGTCACATGTGTTCACTTTTTGTTTGTAGCGAATAATATCTCGAAATTATTAATGATCAAAATGTTTCAGCGGAAACTCTTAATGTTAATTTACTATTTCGATAAAATTCCAGAGGGCTGGCCAGCCTCAGCCAAGAAAAACATCCGCTTCGGAAGACAGAATCCTGTGGGATTGGCAGACTGGAGCTCTGATTCTTGCAGTCTGCGCGTGCATTCTGTTCTTCTTGGTCGCAGGATGTTCCGCTTTGGTCTACGTGAGGCAGTGGCGTCGAATGAAGAAAAATTTCGAGCCTGGTAAGTTATTTAATTGAAAACAGAGATATGCTGAGACATTAACAAACTGATCACTGTGAAGTGAGTAACAATTAATTCAATGCATTTTTCGTATGTTACGTAGTAACCATACACTACTGCTCATAAATATTGTATTTACTCTTCCCTATGTCAGATTCACTTTATTAAAAAATTTGTTAATAAAATTCCTAATCGTTTATTGAAAATACAGTGAAATCTAAACAGAAAACGAGTAAACTTGTCTTGATTAGAGTGTTCTACTCATGGCACAGGGAGAAGAATTTTGAAGTCATTCAATGTCAATATCTTAACATAAAACATTCAGGAACATTTCTGCGTCACGAAAAATTCCTTCAGAAATCGCTTCCTTCTTCGACCGTAACTTTGATATTCCTCGTTAACCCTAG
This sequence comes from Dufourea novaeangliae, assembly GCF_001272555.1. Classification (NCBI taxonomy): domain Eukaryota; kingdom Metazoa; phylum Arthropoda; class Insecta; order Hymenoptera; family Halictidae; genus Dufourea; species Dufourea novaeangliae. The sequence goes on along the minus strand of NW_015373988.1, from coordinate 2,274,023 downwards.
AACTATAAAAAAGTAACGTTATTTCTATTTCTATGAGATCAATAAAAGCGACAATAAATAATTTCTTTAGCTATATATCGTAATAGAAATTGCGAAAACTCTCGTGCAATTTTATAATATTTCAATTACTTTTACAAGGGTTTACTAACCGGTCATTGAGACCACTTTGATAGATTTACTGTTCTATGGGGTGTTTGATAAGAAATGTAGTTAGAGCAAGTGTTTTACCCGAAAGAGATTCTAGACGAATATGAAGGTTATATCGTATGGGAACAAGTTTGCCTTAAGTGTTTTCTGGGATTTCGTGAAATCTGATCCCTTGGGATCGATAGGTGAATCGTAGAGGGGGATAAGAAGTCCTTTAAAATGCGAGGCAGATTTTCTTCATTAGAGGGCCGCTCACGACCTCTGCTCACCTTGGCTCGATCTATCACGCCCGGATATGACGTCTTGGACTTCGATGCTTCTCGTTTCTTTCATGATGCTCCGTTCCGCGTTCTCTTTATACATTCGTTTACCAACCGCTGTCACTTCTAACCGTTTACTTATCGTTTTCTTACATCTTATATGGATCGTACTCTTGTGTCTTGATCATTGTTAGTCAACGGACGTTTACTAACTTAATAATATAATAATTATTAATAATATAATAATCGAAATTAGAATCTTATTAGCTTTTCCAATACAATACGTATTACGTGATGTATTATATGTATGATCATTGAATTAATAATTAGCGTTTCATTCATGTCGGTTCGAGTAATGAATTGAACGTTTCCCATAAATGCCTCCCAGCGATGGGATTAAGAACGCCTCAAATCCTCTTAAATCCAATTTAAATATTAAGCCTCGAAGTACTAACAATACGAATAATTTCCAAAGTTTCTGACGTCACTTCAAACAATAATATTTTCACACGTATAAAGTCTTCAAATTCAGTTTAATCAAAGTGAATGTAATCACAAGACATAATTCGAGCCGTTTATTTTAAAAGTGGTGTAAGTCAAACTTCAAGGAAATCGATAATAAGATTACAAAAATGTGTATGAATAAATTACAAATAAATAAGAAAAACTGGACTTGCACGACTTTTAAAATAAACGGCTTGATTACTGTTCAGCTCTGTCTGTAATACCGTTCCTCATACGTTTAGCCTTCGCCGGGTGGGCCCAAACAGACCCATTCATCATTCGGCAAGGGTTCAACGTTAATGAAAATGCCGATGTCGTGGTACATATTAAACGGATTCGATTCCATCGCTGAGAATCGTACGTTTCCTCGGCTAGTGTGGGTGGCGGATGGATGGGGAACAAAGAGAAGAAGGGGACATTTAGACGAGAGAAAGAGGAGTGGGAACGAGTTATGCAAATGCGGATAGTAACATCGTACAAACGTTCATTGTTGATCGTAACACTGTTTTCGCATGTCCTTTACGTGATGCATCATACGGCTTGTCCAGAAATTATTACGATGTAAATCGTTACACGTCAATTGGCAACGTTGATCACACGTTGATCACAACGATTGACACGTTCAGCTTATGCGCGACGATATAGGGTAACTGAATTTAACCCCTTGCCTTACGATTTATTTGAAGATTGTACTCTCAAGAATTATTTTATCGTTAATAATTTTTCAGATACAAAAGGAATTCTATCATTATGGCAAGTGTAACATTTATTCTAAATTTTAAATGTCATCGCCATCACGTATATAACTGGATGTTATAAGGCAACGGGTTATATTGTCTAGTAAGGTCAATGTCCCTATTTCTAATCATGTAAAAGTTTTGCTATCGCAGAAATTGATTTTTATTATTTATTTATGCAACAATCAATAAAAAAAGCCTTTTAGGTATACAATTTAAACCTCCCTTACAAAAATATTAATTGCTCTTGAATGGAGAACGATTTGTGCTTAATAAAAATATTAAAATAACTCCCATTATCGTTATTTTTTAAATTCTCCACGTATTCCTCGAAACGATATTTGTCGAAACAATTAATATAAAACACGTGTTCAGGTCTCGTTCGAGAATACCGTAACGGCAATTTGCAGCGACGAGCGAACCTCGAGGAATTCGAAGTACTCCGAACGCGTGACGTTGGGGCCAATACCATTTTAAATATTTTTGGATACTTGAATGGTTTCGGTAGTATGACTTTCGGTTCTCGAATGGTGGGAGCGGCTAAGTACGAAAACAAACGAAAATCCTGGGCCTCGTTCCTGAAATAATCACTGGCCAATGTCCCAGCTACCGTTCCGTTTGAATTAGGTACCATTTTTGTTACTGTAGTGATTCTTTACTATCTACTGTAGTTTGTCTACTACTTCACATATCCAAAAAATGCACCACTTGGAGAGACCAAAATTATTATTAAAGTTTAAATAGTTTTAGACGAAAATCTACTACTTCATATGTTCAAAAAGTGGACCATTCAAAGAGATTAATATTATTACAATTTAAATAGTTTTAGAAAAAAATATACCGCTTCACGTATTCAAAAAGTAGGCCATTTAAAGAGACTAGAATCATTATTAAAATTTAAACTGTTGTATCAACGGTGTCGGAGAAGAATTGCAAGGTGTCCGATACATTTTTGTTCTCAGCACACTATTCGTAAATTGGCAGAAATCAGACTAATAGAAAAATCGATTTAACGTCGAAACGGTTTACATCGGCAAGGATACGGTTGGCAAGTGCAATCGCATTCGAGTTGATTCTCAATTGGAGTCAGAAGGTATTGCCGGCATTCCCACTAACGGATTGGTAATACAAGCGAATGGTCGTGCATTCGGTACCGTTTCAATACTGGCCATGCTTACTAAAGGGGACTCACGAGGATAGCCCGCTTCTCCTGTTAGGGCCCATTACCTGATCCCACTGCCAATGTTGCTCAGCCGCCATTGAGAACAGATCAGCAATATCACCCTGACTCGTATCCTTAGCTCTCTTTGGTACATGCGAACGGGACTGAACAACAGAGAACTTGAAAACCGACAATTGTGGGGCTCTTACCAAAAACGAGCCTTGTCAATTTTAATTTTTTTTTTCCATAAAAAAATACTCAACATCTTTTAAAAATCGATGAATTCTCTTTTCAGAATAAATCAAAACATAAGTTGTTTTTGATAATACATGTTCCATCATTTTGTGAGTCTCCTTTTTGACTTCTGAAATGTTTGATACAAATTTGTATGACAATTGATACAATTTTTGGAATATTACTCCTGATCTAATCGAAGAATTTGTTGCTTGAAAAATCGCTTGAATTTTGTTTTAAGAATGACAAAGTCTGTTGTAGTAGTTTGAAAATTGGCGAGTTCTTTTGAAAATATTTTTCACGATAGATATGTCTTCGACATTGTTCGGTCGGTTTTCTTCTGTAACAGGCGACGAAAAGAAAGCTTGACTTTAGACTGGAGCGAGGCTATCGCTAGATACATCCCATGGGGCCTTGAGAAAGCAGAACCACATTCCATAGTCGTTCAACTCGCATTCCACCCTTGGTTATACCGTAGATACCGTCGATCCAAGCTCCCTGGCTAAATTGACATCAAACGATCGTCCGACGTTCAAATTTATTAAAATCACATTCAGAAAAATCATTGTCTTCCGTAAAACTAGAAGCTGAAATCCTGGAATTTTTAATACGTCTGGATAATATTCAAAAAAGATCATTTTGAAGTGATTATCCATATAATAAATTAACTAATTACAATTATTTTTATGATTAAAATCGATAATATATTTCTACATTGCTTCAGTGAAATAATTTTTGGGTTCCAAACTAATTTTGCGTATAATATTCGACACTTACGTGTAAATTGTGTATGTCTATAGAAGAAACATCTCCAATATGCAAGCTTTATTAAGATTATACACTTCAACTGCATATTTAAAATTTGTAATTATCTATTAAGTATTTATATCTAATTACCGATTTTTAAAATAGCTTTGAATTATTGATTAAGTATTTAGGCATTTTGAATAAGCTAATTTAAATGACAAATCAGTTTGAAATAATTTGCTTTGCTTCAACAATTAGTCATAAAATAAATTAATATTATAAATTATAAATGTAATAATTTATCTTGCTTTATAATTATTGAAATCATAGAGGTGTTTCTGTTGGAACTTACGTTAATCTATAATGTGCTTCAGATTTTATATTATACTATATGTTAAATTACAAAGATTATATTAAGTATACAGTCGCTGGAAGTTCCAGTATTAAGCTATAACTTGATATCTATTATGAAGTTTACTACTGCCTCTAATACTGCCTCGGCTAAAATAGAGAATACATGATGATTTCAGTGGGTTTAGAAGAGATCTCGGCTCGACTGAATCTAATGGTGAAAGCGGAACTAGCCGAACTGGTTGCAGGTGCACCCGTGAACCCGGCTGATCCCGAAAGGAGGTGTCAATATTTAGAGAAACTCTTAGGTATGATGGTATTCTTAAAGGAATAAAATCTTTCTATCTCGAGCAATCAAAAATTCCATTTTTTTTTCCAGTTTTTGGAAGTACAGAATTTGAGGACATATCTACTATTCGGAAGAGGGAGACCCCTGTGACGGTCAGTTGGCCGGAAGTCACCGGGAATTTTTACATAGAGGAGGGCGAGACCCCGAAAGGGAAGAAGACGCAGATCGCTAGAATTCATCGGAACATCGAAACGATTCTGAATCAGAATAAATGTTCCGTTGACCTATGAAAAGCGAAACGATTGAAATTCATTTGTACTTTTCAAAAGAACGTCGAACGAAAAATTCAATCGGCGACCATTTGTATTTATATTCGTATTTATATTCACTGCGAGGCACAGAACTTTTCACGAAGTGAGAACGTGAAAATAAAAAGGGCTCTATTTTTATATGAATATTTAATCGAACGTAAGCTTCAAACGGTTAAAGTATCTAATACTTAAACCAGATTTTTCAAACATGTAGTGTATCTATCGAAAGAAAGTGTAGAAACGAATTTTGAATCGAACATTTTTCACTATTAAAACGGAATAAAACGATATATCACAGAGATAGTTTAGCACACTCTGTGCTTAAACATTAGATCAACGATAGTTTGTGATAATATTAGACATATTAATACACGAAACTAATTAACTATTTAATAATGGAGTGAAAGTAGGTATTTGTCTAAAACATAGGTCCACGAAATGATAATTGATGTATCAATTGTTGCATTTAATGCGAGAAACTGCTGTTTTCACTTTAAATACCGATTGTCAATATTGTTGATACAGACAATACTGCGCCTCTTACTTCCAATACTCTTACTGTACGAATAATATTGTCCCTCACTTGTATCGAACTCGGTGAGCGGATAGAGAAGAAACGCCGAAAGGTACAAAACTACTATCGATAATCGTAAGTGCGATATTTTGTATTATTTTGTACTAATTTAATAACTGTCACGTCTTCTTATACGAGCCGAAGCAATTAAATGGGAACGTCTAAATTACAAGTGTTGTATTTCAAGGTTGTAAGACAGTTCAAATTTACCTTTTTATGTGCTATAATAATATGGCGGATAGAATGTACAGTCCAGTTAAAAGACATTGACAATCCTGAAAAATGAGTAAATAATGGAAATTATGAACAACTAAATTTCGTTAACGTTTTTATATATTCGAAAACAACAGAAATATTTGGATGCCTAGATTAATTGCTTTGTCCCTATATAGTTTTTTTTTTGTTATTTAAGTAAATTCAATAATAAGGAAGACTACGGAAGTCCTTGTTCGAAGTCCCGGAGCTCGAACATAAAATCGAGCGACGACCGACTCGGCCGATCGATGTATTTATTTTTTTTGTTTAATCGTAGAAGCTGCCATTTTTTTTGTAATATAACTGTGCGATGTATGCGCCGAGAAATGAAATAAATCGTGGCGTGCACGTTAAAAATACCTGCTCTATTTGTGAACATATAACCTCGTGGGTGTTTGGAACGGAAATGAAAAACACTGGGAATTGTTTAAATCGCTAAATTTAATTCCCTTAAAGTTACAATTACGATTTATATTAAAATAATTAACGTTACAACACGCGATCCGTATGGATCGCATTCGAATCTTTCAGAAAAATATTCCCTAGAAAAAGACAATTTTACCCTTTTCCATTCACGCACTCTCGTCGTTCCATTCCGTTTCGTTCTTCCTTGTTAATTCTAATATTCGAACGAGCTGCTGAAATTTAGACGAGGTATGAGACAGACCCTACTGTCTTATGAAACTTTGAGAGACACAATTTTTCGTTGTTTGCTGATTTTGGCAAAAATCTGTAATTTCGTTATGTTCATTATGGTATTTTGGTCACTTTATGTGATCATCTGTTTAACATTTTGTAAACAAGCTCGTAAAACACAGGTGATCACAATCGTGGCTGTGGTATTACATTTTGCATTAACCCTTAACTACAGAGGGCTCGTATCATAGATAAATAATTCGACAACGATTATTTTATAACACTTTTAATAACCAACTAAAAATATTATTGTTCGTTATCGTTTTAGAATTATTGTGCTACAGTTAATTGAAGATATTGAAACGCTAGAGCTTTCAAAATTCTCCGCAAGATTGCGCTAGTGAAAGAAAAATTCAACTTCGTTTCTGAGGCAAGTGGATATTAATTATACAGATTTGTTGCATCGGTGTATTTGTAGGTTCTGAGCAAATGTCTGATATTTTTCTTTTTACTCATAGTCAAAACCAAAATACACCGAACTATTAAGAAATTCTAAGACTTTATCCTCAAAAGTTCTGAATCTATACCTTGTCTGCGTTTCAGCTTGGTCTAACGATACCGAAAATACTGTTTTAACCTGTTTTCCCTTTGTTTTCGTTTTATCTTTACGATATTTGTCTTGCTTTACACTGGAAAATATCACTGCATAGTACATGGCGTGTGGTATGGAGTTTATCGAATCAGTTTATTTTTAATCGAATAAACAAAACGTAATTTTTTAACCCTTTGCAGAGAATCAAGAAATGAAGTCAGAGTTTTGTTCGCGTACTAAAGCTGTCGAACCCTTTTTCAAGGAACAATTGACGACCATCCGGGGATATATCGTATAAGTATGTACATATTACAAAATTTCTTCCGTTCTTTCGTTCCATACCCTGGACAATATATAAAATTCTTGCGTGTGAAAGTAAAACGATTTCAATTCGTTATTTCTTACAGTTGTTCCTTCGCGCAGTATCGAAAGTAAAATTCTCGAACAAAACACACATACACACAGCTTTTCGAGACAGTAATGAGTGACAATTTCGGGACACTGTTCGCAGGATAGCCCACATCGAAATGCAACAGTAACAGTATTCGTCAGCTACGGTAATGATAATTAGAATTTATAATCGAAAACTACTCTAGCTTGTGATAATATGTTTCTAGAATTTTTTAATGTTATCGTCGAGTGTCACTTTCCGGTTTCTTTAGTAGCTTTCGTCGACTTAAAAACGAGAAAAAACGTTGGCAACAACAATATTTGGCTTCGATGATCTGTGCTTTTGGAAAAAAGAAAACAAAATAATATTCAATTTCAGAAAAATCGCTGTTTTCGGCTTATTAATTATACGTTGATGTTTCGTTGACGCATTCTGGAATATTTAGGGCTGAGGTTGTTTTATAATCATTTTCGTTAAACGACCCTTTTCTTCAACCCTCAAAAACTCGCGTGGATGTTTGAGCGTCGTTTATTAATATTCAAACGGTCATCCACGAAAAGGTATACAAGTAATCACTATACAGTCTTTTTTGGTTTGTATTTAGGTGTATTGGTAAATTAAGTTAATAAGGGGCAAAAAATTGCACCAAAGTCTTTCAAGTGTTTTATAAATTTTATCCTTAATGAGGTGATAAGAAAGTAGTATAGATTTTGGATTTTCTTAGAAATGAGTACTGAATTTATCGAACATAATAGATTATTAATTGGTAACATTTTAGTACATAATATGTTCAAGCTTCTTCGTAATCCAATATGGCATACAATATTGTAAAACGGACATGACTCTCAATGGAGTAGTACATATAGATCTTTGATCTCATTAGAAATAAGTACTACTTTTATCAAAAGTAATAGATTATTCATTGAGGGGTCAGAAGGTGTTATTTCAGCAGGCATGAAAATTGAATTCTGTTTAAATTACAGACATTAGTCAATCAATACTTTCAAACGATCGGTAAAACAAAGATGGCAGCGCTCAGACATTCCTGCCAGTTCTCAAGGGTGAACGTCGCCTTAAAAATTTCTCGAGAATGCGTATGTAGGGTTAATCATGATTATTCAGAATTGGCGAGCCATCGAATAGGAACGTATCTTCTAAAATATTGTTATACCCACGGGATTACATCGATGTATCCTTGAAAATATGTATCTCCTCGTCAATAAATATTGGCAGCTTTCGATTCAGTACTTTCGATACCTGCTCCCTTCGGTCGAGAATGAATGTATGCACTTTGATTTAAATTCATTTTGCTAACTCTGGCTTCGAGTCCGCCTTCGTGTCTAACACGGATTTAATCCCAAAATTCCTCTGAAACTCGAATCGAATCGATTTTCTATTGATATCCATGTAAATTCTCAATTGGTCCATTTTATCTTTCGTCGCTCGGTTGATAGCGAGAGAGGGTACCGATGACTTCGTTCAGAGAAAGTAGAAGACCCAGTAGATGGCGTTGAATAGTATAAAACTCACTGGAAATATGATTCTCGAATATTTATCGATTATATTCACGTCTTTGATCTTTGGCATCGACACACGCAACACGGACGCGCCTCTTCGTATCGCGTGTAAAACCTGCAATCATTGTTCCCTGTTGTATTCAAAAAGCTATATTCCTTTTATTATTTGAAAGAATATCATTCCTTATTTCGTTCCAGACAGCACATGACGCCTTGAAGACGCCCATTTTACGGCTATTTTAGGTTTAAGGCGCCTTTAAGCTTTATTTTTAGTTATACAAAAAAGTTGCAAATTTGTAGTACTTTTTATAGTAATTAATCACAGATATATCGAAAGATAACTGAATTTCGCTCATTTTTACCTTTGGTTTATGCTGTTTAGGTCCTCTGTATCTGAGACCGATGTTTCTTCCGTGTGTGTTATAGGCCGCGACTCTCGAAATGCGAAAACTAGGAGGAAACTTGACCGGATCGTGTTCTCTTCCGGCTCCAGGAGTTGAACCACCGCTGATTAGGCCAGATCTGTTTCTTATACTTGGCAGAGGTGACATTCGTAAGTCTTGAAGCTCTATTATATCCGCTTCTGTTGAACCAGGAAATGGAGAATTTGCCTTGCTTCCTGTAAAATTATTATTTTTCCTTCTTTCCAATTCTTTCATTTATTCATTATAAAATTTCAATATAAAATTCTCGCGTATACACGAGTAGATCCGTTTTTAAACGAATAAAGCTGTCTTATTAGGTGTACGAAGGACTTACATAATACCGTTCAACAAATTTTCACTTTTTTTCTGACTTCTAACATTTAATAGTCGTTCCTTATAGAATTTTCTGTCCTGAATACGAATCGGTAAACAGTTTTTCGCCAGCATCCTCAGTTTTCGAGAAATTTAATTTTGAAAAAAATGCAAGTTTTCAGAAAAGTAGTAAATCACTTTTTTTTTTAAATATATAAGAAATGGCTACTGAATGTTAGAAGTCAGGTGGCTGTTGAATAGTGTACCTACATAATTTGTAATTAAACGATGAAAACTTACCCGCTTTAGAGGTAATGACTTTCTTCTCGTCAGTTTCTTTCTTTTTCGTCTTTTTCTTGGCTCTGGCACCCCAATATGTGTAATTTACAGCTGCGTACTCCAACAGAGCCGCGAATACGAAAACGAAACACATTACTAAATAAATATCGATAGCCTTCACGTAGCTGATACGTGGCAGTGAGCTACGTACGCCTGTCGAAATTGTTGTCATTGTCAGGACTGTCGTTATTCCTACGAAACGAAAAAAGTCCATAAAATAAGAACTTTATGAATTCATAATATTTCATTATAATCATTACTGATTACACTTTGATATTTTATTTTAGCTGATGTTAACTACCACTTGGTAAACGTATTCTTATGCTTAAATTTTTCCATTTTTTTACAGACATGTTTTATTAAACATTTAACTGTTTCATGACTTAAGTTTAAATAAACATTTTGGTTCACAGTACTGTCAACAAAAACTAATATTATATTTGCGCTTCTTTTTGCAATTTTGTAAATTTTTTAAATTATGTATGCACGAGGGTTGAATTATAATTGGTTCCATAAGTCAAGCATTAATAAAAATATAAAAACTCTTTACCGAGAGCAACTCTGGCGCTGGTCGCTTCGTGATTGATCCAGAAACTGACCCAACTCAGCATCACGATCAAGATGCTGGGCAAATACGTCTGGAACACGAAGTATCCGATGTTCCTCTGAAGCTTGAAGCTCAATGAAAGTCTTTGATATATACCGGTGGCCAGCCTCTCTTTACGATCGTTCGTTTCGTATCCGATTATCGTGAATTGTGGCAGTTCTGCTTCTTCGACTCCACGAACTGGAGTTTCTTTCCAATACATCACTACGTCCAGCACCGTGTATCCGTCTGAGGGAATTATTCTCTTAAGTTTCTCATTTTCATCAAATCACGCGGATTTTTTCTATTTCGGTATCGATATGATTTACTTTAAAAAGTGGAGAAATGCGCTTAACGTTTTACCATTTCCTAAATTGTATCGTTTTCAAGTCTAGAAATGGACAGTAATTAATGTTGTCTTGATAACGTAGTAGTACCGTAAAATTAGTGTTCTTGTATGGCTTTGTGCTTTGTAGAGAGAAATAAGAATAACCTATTAACTGGGTAAGACGAGATAATTCGTCGTAGATGTCTGTGACGATGTGTCATTTGTTTTTAATCATACTATGGAACCATTGTATTTGTTGTTATTATGATTATATTATAATTCTCAATAGTCTTATTATGTACTAAAATAATTTTCAAACGAGTAATTTGTTGACTCATTAATGAGTTGTTATTTCATCTCGTTTCCACAATAATTCCAATACAACAGAAGAGAATTTCTAGAAACTACATCTCAAAGACTTTTGAACGGATTTAATAACAAACTGTTTACGTGAAAGCTCGACGAAAGATGACTCTCTGTAGAGTTCGTTTTACAATTCAAATCGAAAGAGTTCCTGAAATCCGTGTATTATTCATTTGAATATTTTGGACAAGACATTCTGAGGTGGGGGCGGGGAGTGGAGGGGAGAAATGGGAGTGGAAGGGGTTGACAGAATGAAAAAGGAACTACGAAAGGTAGTATCGATCGTACAGCTCTCGATCTCTACGGTGCAGTTCTGCGAATCGAGCGGATAGTAGTGCAGATCCATCATGCAGGCCAGGGTCGTCGTAAATCTCATGCCATAAGTGACAGATCCGTCTCCGGACAACCGGACGAGTTTATTACGCTCGGTCACGTCGTGCAAGAAACTGCGAACAGACCGAAAAAAAACCAACATTTTCTTTCTCAACCTCATCCTACCGTCTACATGCATTCATTGGGCTTCTCCCAAATACAAAATGGCGCACGAAGTGTCATACCGTGTGATTTCCGTGTGACATAGTTATCTATCGTGATAAATTGGTACGTGTCGTGTTTATAATGAAAAACGATATTTTATGTGATTTATTAGTAAATTATTATTTCTGCAATAATAGGAGGATTTCAAATATTTTGGTTTATTTTTGAGAAATTAATTTACTCGGGACACTTACAAAATTTTCGACGAGGTTATATAAAAAGTGAACGGAAACGTGCTGTTGTATGGAAGGTTTATTTTATTTGTTACATAACTTCTATTATTAGTGAGGTTTTATTTTATTACGAAAGCGTTAAGAATTTTTACAATGACTTAATACAAATAGAGATTGATTCGAGCATATGTTGTTAATGTACAAATAGAATTTATAGCTAATATTAAAGAAAATAACTGTTGTAATAATTAATTACTTTACTTCTACTGTACAAATACAGATTTTACAATTAAGGGATTACCAGGTTCCAAATAAAATAACAATTTTATTAAATTGTACTAAATCTTTTAATATACTGAGTTGTAGACAATGGTGTATGCCATAAATGTATAAAATTTACAGTCAAGTTAGAATTATAAAACGTTTCCATAATTAATTATAGATAATCGAGTGTCTACTGTACAAATCCTCTGATAGATGCAGTGAACTTTGAACTCTCTAGATTTGATATTCCAATATCATCGTTTTAATATATATATTCAATTGTATTCATTAGATGTTATTAATATTCCAATAAGTACCATTAAACGTTCCTAGAGTTTCCGGAAATTCTCTAACTTAATCACTTTTTCTTTACAGCTATCGAGTAATTCATTTTCCACATTTCTTGTGCTTGCGTTTAACACATTGACTGCCACGTCGGCCGCATATAAGTGACAACTTTGGATATGATGGTTCAAACATCAATCTTTAGGGGGGAATATAAAATTAAATAAATTCGTCTAGAATTTATAAAAATGAATAAAGTTCAAAAGTAAGAATCATAACTAGACTGCCGAAATTTATGCAAATTCACAATTTGAGATACTACTATCTAAAAATTAAAATGGAACAGAATTGTGAATTATGTACTAGAGTTGAAAATGTTTATTTTATTGCATTTTCCAAGGGACGCAATAAATGCATAAACATCTGCAGTCTAGTCATGACAAATCTTGGCCCATATAGTATGTATTCTGTTAAAAAAAGTAATAATTTCTGATCCCGAAAGAATTTTTATGGTTTCAGTCCCCGGCGGTCAACGTGTTAAGAAAGGGCAAATATGTAGAAATTATTATCGTACGTACCTGTTCTTATCGTTGGCGAAAAATGTGTCCGGAACCCAAATCTTTTCCGCGAAATCTCCACTTAGGGTAAGGACCTCCTTTTCCTGGGAAAACGCTAATCTCTCGTCCTTCCAATACTGATTTAAATACATGGTTATTGTGTAATCCTACAGAAAAAAAGAAACTGTTGATTTAAATAATAAAACAACTATGGTTGAGGGATTTGTGTAAAAATGTATCAAAGTTGATGGGCATCACTGAGCATTTATTAAAATTAATTTTCTGCAAACCAAAAGCAAGTGAGATACTTAAGGTGCTCATGTTATGTGGGACACCCTGCATTTTTGTGGTGTACTTTACAAATTTTTATTCGTGAGTGAAAAATGTGACCAAATATGGAACAGTATACCTAATATGAAATAATGCCATTTTTTTAAATCTGACTAATGAATATTGGTCAAACGGCTATAGGTTATAGGTTATTCCACTCACAAGGGAAGGCACGGAAGTGTCCCCCTCAGATTTTGATGAAACTTCGTATGTCTGTTAAGCAGTCAAAAATAAGGGATACGTATTTTTTTTTATCGGCTAAGATGCGAAAATTTCGATCCGAAATTTTTTTGTTATAAACAAATTATATTTTGGACAATTTATTAACATCATATTATTCTACATAAAAAACCGGAAACCTCATCCATTAGAAGTTTTCATGCATCTCCTCTAGTTTTCAAGATAGTACTTTCGGGTCAAAACTTCGAGGGGTGGTTTCATCCCTTAAAGTCGCATCTCAGCCGATAAAAAAAATACGTATTCCTTATTTTTGACTGCTTAACAGACATACGAAGTTTCATCAAAATCGGAGGAGGACCCTTCCGTACCTTCCCACTCAGTATAATACCGGTATTTTACGTTTCGGTAGAAGTCCTGATCCCACTCCCTCATTTTGGCACCGCACACGTGTTGTGACTCGCAGTCGAGCGAAGGTTAGTGATATGACAAGATCGCTTTGTTTTGCTGTTGTTCGATAACTTTTGACAGTGCGTAAATTTGATGTGTTTTTCGTATTTGTTATTATATTACCATGTTTATTTGTTTTGTTATTGTTGACATATCTGCCTGTGATATTCGTAAGTATTTTCAACGTTGTAAAATTCCAAATATGGAATACGTCGAATGTGCTGGTGCAAAGTTTGACACCTGGATACGTGATTATTGCAAATAACTATTTTTTATTTAATTTTTTAAACGTGATTTTATAATTAAAATGACTAATCAATAAGCAGAATAAAGCTATTTTTTTGTTGGTGTTCTATGAAAATATTGTACCTGATGTCAGTGTTTCATATTTGGGTACCTATTCCATATTAGGTAAAATTTATGTTTTTTTAATGTCAGTCCAATATGCGTTCATAATATTGCAAATATAAGATTGTTCTTAAATTGAGTGTAAATGTATTACTGAATGCCCATAAAAATGATATTCGAAAAACAAAACAGTAATTCAGATTTGACTACATTCCTCTACTTGATTTGTTTGAAAGTTAAGAAACAATTCTCAAAAAAATGTTCGATCTCCAAAAGTAAAAGGTTTCTTGATACGTCGTTCAATTGAAAATGAAATTTGAGAAACGCTGAGCAATTAACAATATTATGTATATAAATGTGTATATTCACCATGTTTACTTCCGAGATGGCGTCGAAACTAGCAATTGTAAGATCCATACCAACTAACAAAGGTTCCCCTGGAAAAATCGAAAGTCATAATTATCAACACATTTTAAAAACTTTCGTATTCTATTGATAATTACTAATATATCTAAAAAATGTTCGTCTTTTATTCTAAACACAACGCGGCAACAATTGTCACAATAATGAATACATATGTTATACTCAAATCACACGACACTTTGTGTGCCATTTTGTATTTGGAAAAAAAAGTATCCTAGAAATGTATACTAAAATTCGAAATAATAACGTGACCAGATTTACGGGGATCATTTTTGTTAGTCGGGAAATGGACGGGGGATTCAGGAAATTACATGGAGTCGTTAAGCGGATCAGAACTCCAGTATGATCAGTGGCCTGTAAAAAGTTCGTAGTAGCACGATTAAATTTCTTGACATCAATTTTCAGTTTCTTCTCTGTTTCAATGCTCGCAAATTAAGTTCATAGACAAAGTGAATGGCCTTTTAAAAAACTGAAAGAACGGAATAATAATTTCGTTTAAATAAACACTACTTCATTTGTTTAAGTACGTTGTTGTTATAAAACAATTATTTTTTCAAATTTGTTTCAAAATTGTTTCAAAAAAATTAAAATGTAATCATTATGACTTAAGTAAAGCGAAAATAAGTCTAGAAACATTCTCTTTAAATAAAAATTAAACTTTTAAATGATTAACGATTTACTCATCGTGAAAATAAAAAAGACTTTAATAATTGATCTAGATGACTCTATCAGAAAAATAGAATCAATTTTATCGTAACGTACAAATAGAATTGAGACAGGAATACAATTACTTACCACCGAAATTTGGTCTCAATCGGATGTCATACCCATCGAGAATTCGTGATATAGTTTGTGTTACATTCTCCAACCTATCAGACACCACCCCTGTGTTTTCGTAACTGGCCCTGAAATATTTGACAAACGTGATTAATTATACTGCATTTTTAAAAATATTTTGTTCAAAAGCGCATAAATTTTTATTCAATAGTAATCTGTATGTACGATAATACTACGCGAAACAATTTTTACGTTTTATTATATTAAGTAGACAGAATTTCTGCACCCATTCACCTATTTTAACTGTAACAAAAACAATCGAATTTAGAAGCCTCTTCAGAACCTTTTTAATAGAACACTCTTATAAACTTAGTTAAACTGTTTAGTTGAGCATCATCCTAAATAATGCAATATTTATGCCATACAGTAAAATAAAATTTTTCCTGATTAAATATGATTTTTTAGGAAGTAATTAAAAGGATACATATTTCGCTATATTTATGTAAATAATAAACAACGATATTATTTAAGAAATTAAAAATAAATATAGTCCTTTTAATTTTTCTCTATTGAATCTGAGTTAAGTTGGAAACTTTGGGGCCTTACTACAGAGACGTTGTGCTGAATTAATTATTACCAGGTAACCAGGTAGATCGTCTGCAGCAGTAGGATGATCTGCTGCAGCCTCATCCTGCTAACCATCCTCCGAAATTACGTCAGCGGACAAACGAGGACGTCATCTCGTTGGGTTCTTGCACCTCGTCATCGAGCCGCCCGAAACTGTAACCAGAACCGACCTGATTTCTGTCCTTGACCTTCATTATATATCATTGATCATTCAACTTATTCATCTTCGATTTGAACTCTTTAATTCGGGACACGAATAAATTAGATTAAATATAAGTTTCTTTAATAACAGTTTCACCATCTTTGCCTGTATTCTAATTAATAGACTAGTTAACTAGGCATGAAAGCCTTCGAGTAACAACTTTTAATTCAAACAATTATGTACTTGAAATCTCTGAAGTGCCACCACCGACAAAAAAAGCACGTATCTTATAAGATGTGCCGCTTGATGTCATTTAAGTTCCATGCCTCAAAATTTTCATAAAGTGTACCGTTAACTCATTATTCGAGGTGATCAAGTTAGCTGAGACACCCTGTATATTATTGAAGAATTGACGAATACATTCTGGTTTACTGAATAAACATATAGAATAAATATTCAGAGAAAGTCTTTCGAGGTGATCAATTTCTACGACAACAGAGAATAATTCGAATAAAATTTGCATATTTACATAATTCATTTTAACGGAATAGATATTGAGAAACACGCAAGAAGAAGCATTTGCTTCCGAAGAAAAGCGTCGATATTACTACTACAGCACTTACAGAGAAGGGACAAATGAAAGGAAAAAAAAACAACAAACAATGAATGTCAACTAATTTATTGCACACTATTTAATTACCAACAATTCGATGCAATGAAATTTATTCATATTACTCTGTACATTTCGTCCCAAACTAACAGAATTAACAAATTTTCCATTAGATATCAATTTCTTATTAAATGATCAATTTAACAAATGAATGACGAGTTGTGAAAGTAGTGGTTTGAACTGTTCAGTTCGCTTAAACTGTTAATAGAGTGAACTTATTTCACCAAATTGATTTTAAACAACATAGAGAAACAAATTTTTCTTAGTTGGTATACATAATGTAGATTTCTAAGCGTAATGTAATTTTTTCAATTCATTTCAAACGATTTTTCGATTTTTAGCTTTGAATAAGAATAAAAAGTGAAGTGAAAGCAAATTAAATGAAAAGTGTTAACTTTGTATATTAAAATATTTCTTATAATAATAATAATAGTAATAATAATAGTAATAATATTTATTTATAAACGGGTTATGAAGCCTTTTGGTACAATATACAAGTATATGGAAGTCTAGAGGACAAACGAAAAGTTTCGATGTACAACCATTGCGTAAAGATATACCAGGGTTGACAAAGATTTATAGTAACTGTACAGAAGGTTCAATAAAATTGAACAAAAATTCTACGTGACTGTATGAAGAATTATAATAATGGACAATAAGAAAAGAAAAAATTTACATAGCATTTATAAGAACATACAAAAAGTTACGATTTTGCAGAAAGAAATATATTTTAATTATGAAGAATTATTTAAGAAAGAAATATATATATATATTCCAACAACTATTTTATTTGTTTGTTACAATGCTTCACTTTTCATTTAGAAACCACAAAATGCTAATACACTAGACGAAAACAATACAAACTTCCTAAAGCCATGATCAAATAAGATCTTTCTTCACATTTGAATTAATCCTAATTTTAAAAAATCGAACAAAATCTAAAGTTACAGTAGACTGTCTACTTCTCTAAAAAAAAAGCTACTTTATCACCCGGTTCTCTCACTGACTTTCGACCAAAAAGTAAGACCAGACAACAAGGTTCATCTCCGCAATCCTATAACTTAAAGATGATCGATTTAGGGGGTGAAATGTATAGAGTAAAATATATATGTAGACCTCTTTGCAGACCATTCTCCAAAAGATAGAAGGGCCGTTTTAAAGGAGGATGTACTCAACGGGTTCAGCGGTTGTGGTGACCTCGGCGTGGTCTACAGACATTGTTAACGCTAGAACCACCGAAGTCTTTCAATTACAATCACGTTAATAAAAGGGACAGCTTCTTGAAAATATTCAAATCGCTAAATCAACGAACTCCTTCACTTATATATCACGATAAAAGTCCCGAAGTATCTCAAAAGATACATTGTTATTGACAATTTTTCATCATTTTTTTAGATGTTCACGAACCAAGTCATTCTGACCGTATTCACGGGCCAGTCATTTTGGTAGTTCTAGTGATACGGATAACGTCACCACCAGTGAAACGCCTCTCTCACCCTTCCTGGCACTCGATGCCCTTAAAAGGGCACACTATTTCACCACCGATCAGACAGGTTCTATCACGAGCACTATCCGACGTCGACGTGGTTGTCGAGGATATTTTCTGACACTTCGGATGCTGCGCGACGCTGCACCCTCTCCACTCGCCCCTATTCCTCCCTATCTCTCTCTACCCCCTCTCTGGCCATCACTCTCTCTACTAACCTCCTTTCGCCATCTCTCTTAGGTTACATTTTATCCTTATTGGGGCTACTACCTATCCTCTTCTTTCAACCATCACTATTCCACCAAATGTATTCTTGCATCCCCTTCTTCCTCCTAATCACCACATCCAATCACCATTCTTTTACCCTCTTTACAACTCTAACGTTTTCTCGTTTAATACCCAAACTGATTCAGTCCCTCTCACCTGTATCACTCGCGAAACAATTTTTTCCTGGTCATTGAAAGAAGGCACCATCTTACCCAGGGGTCTTCGTATTATCTGTCACTTTATAAATTCTCTTCCTTCGACTCTCCCTTTCACCTCCGTTATTTAACACTTTCTACCCTTGGTCCATTCGACTCTTTCATTTCACTCCTTCACATCTGCATCCCCCCCCCACCCCTCCTGTCAACCCTCGACTATTCGGGGCCTCTCACCTATTTATCTTTCGCTTCTGTTTGGTCACCGATAACGTCAGCCTGTATATCTCTCTGTGCTCGCCATTCCTCGGTCGCTCCCGAGGCGATCTGGAGGTTCACGGAAAACTGGAACCACGCATGTGCAGCCCCGTTCCCGCGGGCGACCTACTGACACACAGAGAGACCACCAAGCCGGCTACGCCGTCTCTCTGGATCACGATGCTGACGGAGATCGAAACGCATAAGTAGCTACCTCATTTGGGATGATGTGCCTCTGTGTGAAACGCACACCCGGCACGGCGAAAGTCGTTAACCCTATCCGATTGCTGTCTCATTTTTTTTTTTTTTTTTTCTCTTCTTTTCGATATAGGTACAGTAAATACTCGATGAGTGTTCGAAGGCTCCTCGGTACTGACAAGAAGTCGATAAACGCATATTTGCCTCAATCGGTGGATAAACGTGAAAAACTTTTGAAAATTTAGAAATTTAGAAATTAACTAATTTCTTCACTTTCATATCGTAATAAAAGGTGCAGAAGATCTGAGAAAATGTATTGCCATAACATTTTAATCGTCGTTGTAAGAGTGTATTGACAAGTTATTTGTGAGGATTTTAAGGACTGTGAAGCCGTAACAGACGAATTCCTACATCTTCTGTAATTTTTTATCGAAGCACTTCTATCGTTATATTTTCTACGATTTTACATTTCACGAGTGAATAAAATCCGCAATTTTCTCGTTAATACCGACATCGGAATTTCCTCGTAGAATCATTCGGGTATACCGCAGTGCACGATATACGTATACGATTCGAGAGAAGTGATCCACTTTTCGGGAGGTTCGTATTTCCTTTTAGAAAGATTCAAGGAACAAGTACTTGCGGCTGGTTAAATAGAACAGGGATCGGTAACGGTGTTTAAACGAGCGTCAAAGTTCAATTACCGCGACGTCAGGTTCCTATTCCGTAAGGCCTGCAGATTTCCTTTTTTTTTTTTTCTTCACAATACTCCCGATGTCGTCCTACATTTCTGAAGCACACGTTTTACAGGGAAACGTTCTGTCAGTATTTTTTGTTCGACCGATGACATCACTGGAAACATCGACGAAAAGAAGGTCGAAATTGAAATACGCACTTAGATCGTGTTTTCTTAGGCTTACCGTTTTTCTTTTAAACAGTCAACGCGTTCGCTGTCACTATATTGTTTGTTAAAGTGTTCGTTGGAGATCACGTTAGGTTTCCATCGTTTTATTCGGTGGAATGTATTCAATTTCTTGATTAAATATTGGATCTTGATAAAATTTAAATGGTAGGTATATTTATGACAAGTACACTATGTACTATAATACATATTATTAGTCAAATACTTACTGAAAACAGATACTGCTGACTAAACATTATACTTATAAAACTTCAAGGAACATTCGTATTATTTAAAACGTGACAATAATATTTTCACATTGAAGTTACCTACTATTTTACGAAATACAGGTAAGAAATAGATTATTCTGATACATTTGAGACGTTTTTTTTGTACGATCTTGTCACTATTATAATGGTTAACATTATTATCCAGCAAATATATATTAGAAATCATTGAAAATATAATTGAACGATTAAGAAAGTTCGTTGAACGTTGCAGAATGTAGGATTATTGGAGTTTGCGCGGCAGCGAGCCTCGCCACCCAGGTGGGAGATCCACGAGGATCTGTCACAAGAATCGCATGTAGATCTCGCTCGCAAGTGCCGGTATTCGGTTCGAGCTTGTTCAATATTTTTTCGGTAATAATTTTTGGTGTTGCACTAACAAACATCCTTCTGAGAAGCTCACTGAAATGTTCACGTAAGTAAACTTTTCGTTTGACTACAGACACACACGTAGTGTCTACTTTTGAATGTTTGCAATAATAGCATTTGTTTACATGCACATTATTAAAATAGGATCGTTTCATAAAGAATTTAGTACGGTAATTTTGGTCTGAGACATTTTTCCATTTATTATTAGTGTTAGTTTATTGTACATTTTCTATGTTAATTAAATTGATAATTATTATTGTGATTTTAATATATTTTTTCGATCGTATTTGTATTAATGTCTATAATTATATAATACGTAATGCGGTCTAACAGTTTCGATTGAACCCTGATTTAGTACAGAACAATTAAAAGAGCCTTTATTTATTATTTATTTAATTATGTTAATATTCATGGAAATTAGTTTTGCGAAACAAAGACATTTTTTAAAATCCTTTTTCAATAAATACAAATTAGATTAGAAACTTTTCAAGGTTACTATGTGTATAAAATAATAATATTTATTAACATTCAATTGTTATGTTGACCACCTGCAAGAAAAACTAGTTTCAACTCCAATTTTGATAAGTCAATCATGTAGCTTTTAACAAAATTAATTTATAACATAAATACATACTCCACAAATTCAATAAATAAAAAGAATTTATAATAAAAATAGCTTAAAAGCCTGTGAGATTTAGAATTTATGCAAATTTTAACCCGAATAATATACAATAGCATCGAAGCTCTTAATCTACTTTTCCATTAATTGCTTTTCATAGTATACTAAAATAGTCTCACTTAATGATTCAAAATTCATTATACATTCTATATCATATTATATTAAGTTAAACTGTATTCTATTATACAATATTTATTAATTATTATATATTATTCTATATTACAATATATTACTATACTATAATAGTTTATCGTAGATCTGTTATTTCTAGTGATACGTAAATCACATTTCATTACAACCAGAAATTCTCCTCCTTGAGTACATAAAATGTCTCCCTTAAAAAACACAAAAATTCGTGTAATAAGAATATAACAGTAAAAAGGACTACGTTATAGACAAACTTGTGTGTACATAACACAGCAACTGTGCTGGTAGTGGACACACCAGGAATACAGTGCCTTTTATTTCCACGTTATGTCTATAAGAACACCTTTGTCCCTCTCTCTGTACACGAAACAACGGGGATTTTTCGCGAGCACAATCGAAACAGACTGTATTAAACGTCGAATTGGATCGAAGAAATATATTATGGTAATGAAAGCTCTGTCACGGGATCGACCACTCACAGCTCGGGTTGTTTAGCCAGCCCCACAAATATGCCCACTATTGGCAGAGTCCGTTAATGAAAAGCTGAAATTAAAGTGGTACGAGTTCCCCAGTAAACGTGTGCCTGCAATAGCCGAGAAAAAAAATAATCATCGGCTTTTTTTTGTTTTTCTTTTTTACGTCGGACCGTTCCTTTTCCTTGATCATCGTCCTTTTTTTCAAACGGAGAAGAGCTTGTGGTATGATGGTACCATTGACGTATAAAATTCTTCCCTTTATATTGTCATGTTTCTGTTCTTTTATTCGTAATACAGCGATAAAATAATGGTAATTTGTTATTTGTCAGTATATACGATAAATGCATAAAATTCACAGTCAATTTGTGAATATCGCAAATATTTGTAAATTCTGTCATGATTGTTTATAATGGCGGTTTTGTTCTAGATGTTCTGACTGTAACCTTCCTTTATTTGTTTCATTGTAATTTATAAAATAATATTTTTAATGGTAAAGGAGAATATCATTCTTCAACATTGACACTTGAAATTTTAAGAATGATCTTTTAATTAACTGCTATAATTCAATTACCAACGTCCATATTTTCATTAGTTCGTGTTAAATTAATGTTGTTACATTTGTACAACTTGATGGTTACATATTTATAATAATAAATAATAATAAATATGTAACGTTCAATAATAATAATATGTTGAAGAAAATAAGATTGTTCAATCTTACTACAGTCACGGAAGTTGGTTGAACAGTGTCGCAAGTGTCTGCTACGAAGAATTTCGAAAAAAAAGCCATGTTTTTCATGGTCCCTCTGCGAGGGGGGCACCGGAAGGGCTTAAAGGGCGATTCTGACGTAACGAGGGAGAACATTCACTCGAAAGATCGAGGGGTACCCTTGTCGGAAGTTGCTGAATCCGCGGCTAAGGAGAGCTCTCTTGTACTCCTATCTTCCCTCCACGTCTCCCCTCTTTTCGACGGCCGCCCACATTTGACCCTGCTTCGCCTGTCGTCAGTTTCTAGTTTTCAACCGATCGCTCTGCAATTATTCACCAGTATTTAGTCTTTTCTATTTTCGTTTTAACACATTTTATTTACTTTTACACGGTTTTTTAACACGTTTTATATACTTTTACAAGATTTTTTAACACCTATTATTTACTTTTGAGATAAGACTTCTGTAAAACAATTTAATAATACAATAATTGCACAGAAATTAATTGTTTCCAGTAATATTATCATTATACTACCTATATTGTAAATGAAAATATAATTATATGCATAGTGAGAAATGTTATAAATGCATAAAATTTGCAATATTTAAAGGAGACATCTGTTTTTTAAATACTAATATCAGTGTTTCCATTTGTCACATAATCATTGTATAGCAAAAATATTACAAAACGAAATTTATGACAAAGAAAATTTAACACTAGAAAATGGATATTTTTTTTTTTTTCACAGACTCGTATTTTTCGTGCTGTTAGCGACGCGTAAGGATCGAAATTACGCTCTCGATCTTTCCTTGCCATCTCCGAAGGCCTCATCGAAGTCAGCGGTGAACAGAGGAACCATGAACGATATCGTCTCGAAAAACATCACTATGGTCCTCGAGAATCTCCTGATGAATTACGAAAACAACCAGCTGCCCACCCATGGAAAGGGTAAAACAGAAATAAATCATACATTCAGTTTCTGAGATACACTAAAACTTTAGTATGTATTTAAAATATATTCTGATAGAGAATTAAATTCTATATAAAACCCAGTATATTAAGGTTTTAAATTAATGCTAAAAAGTAATAAGAGAAGTGGTAACTTTTTCGTCCACTACAGTAGATAAATTTGTACACTTCTGTGAAGTACAACATTAACAGTGAACTAAATTCTATCCTTCAAAAAGACGACACGATAGTTTACATTACACTTTTGTTTTTTTCAAAAATCGCGAATACTGTAAATGATTTGACCAATATTTTATAATGGACGTTTTACTTTAGTGTTATTTCCGAAATATTCACGTCTAAATATTACTTTTCCTCGTTTATTTGCTAGCGATATATAATCCTAATATTTAATACAGTAATTTACCTACTCGTTTTAAGTAATCCCCGTTCATCAAGCGATTTTTCGTTCACACTCGACCGCCTAATTGGATCAACTTAATCTCGACGATGAAGGGATCGAGAGCGGTTTTACTTGCGGTCCGTCCAAAAAAAAAAAAAGAATCGGGTCTCTAGTGTATGTATCATGTTTCAATTTCCACGATTTTTCCCCTCGATCTTCCAGGCGTGCACGTGATAAAGCCTTCGGAGTTTCTTTTTCGACAGAGACGAGTGTGACGTCCACCATATTCTGTTGGTTCTGATCTCTGTTACCGGAACAAACTGTCCATTCTGAGAGTTTTGTCCGATCTGGACAAGGGTTGGAAATTTCCTGCGACTTGATGTTTGATCCCACCCCGAACACGTTTCTCCCGATTTTTCTCCGTGTGTATCTACGTCACCGCAAAACTAAAGGCGAAACACAGAATCTGAAATCACGGTGCAAGTGACAAAGAAGCGATTACTGGATGCGAAAATAAACTGAAACTGTGGAATGAAATTTTTTCACTGTAAGCTTCATCTTTGAGACAATCGATTTCGAACGTTCATCGAATACGAGTGGAAATTTCAAAGGTTATGAAATTGTTTAATTTGTTTATTTATTATGCTCGTTTGTTCGGTAAATTGTGGCTGTTTAGGCAACTCTGCATTAATTAGATTCGAAAGAAAATTTGGCTTAGGAGCTAGGGGATTTATTGTAAATGTAAATGTTTGTTACGAACGGAAGAATTCTTTGGTACAAAATTGAAATTATATGAACAAAGACACGTGGGTAGAAAAAAATTAAAAACAAATGAATAATTTTTAAATAAATAAATTTTAATATAACTTTTAGAATCATATCAATATTACTCAATATTTTACTCAATAATTTCCTGAGGAGAAAATCTGTAATTAACCTATTTTTTGTATGCGTGCAAAATGGTGTACCCTCTTAAATTCAAATTTCCCATCAACTTTACCAGTTTTCAACAAAAGAAATTCAATTTTACACTTTGTTAGCGAACCTTTTGTACGCACAACTACAGGTTATTTTTAGGTAAAGGTATTTTTTTAGTATTTAAGGTTATTAAAGGTATTTAAAGGTTATTTTTAATTAAAGCTATATTTTTTAAACATTCCAAAGGATGTTTACTGTTTTATTAATTTAGTGCACGGAGAGCTACAACAATGTGTTCAGCCCCGTGATCCTTTATTCTATTGTGAAAGAATCAAAAGAAGCGAATAAAGTTATTCCGCTAGAATGTCGATTTTAAAATGATTGTAACGAAAAAAAGGAGCGTTGTAACAACCTTTGACAAGTGATCGAGCGAAAAAGAGAAAATAGGAAGCTAGCCGATGCGAATAAAACACGGGAAAAGTTGGACGGCAGCCAGCCGAAAAAAAGTATCCTTCCGAAATCGCCTTTATTTCTAGCGTGCGGTTTCAATTTTCTATAATTTCCCTTTTTGTCCTCAATCCGTGGTAAGCTGTAGTATAGTAGCCAATTTTCTTAATCTGCCCGAAGAAAATCGAGATGTCGATCTTCTGAACAAATAGAAATTAATTTAATTTTTATTAAAGTAACAAGATTTTTGTTATAAACATGATATTTGCTGTTACTTATGGACTATTGGGATTTATTTATTGGATTTAATTACAATTCACAGTATTATGAAAAATTTAACAGAATGTTAAATATTAAAAGAACTGTGGCGAATTGTAGCATTTTTTCAAATATGTGATTATGCAAGGTACAATAATATAAGATTAACTTGTTGATTGCCCAAAATTTTACTGCAGGGATATAATATCGTGATAGAATACATGTGCTCCAATTTTTGTTGACTTGTCTACTTTAATTGCACCGGTTACCAGTGACCAGCACGACAATTTTGTGACCTGAACATTTTCTTCCCCAAAATCTATAATTGAAGAAATGAATGTCAATTGAATTTCGAAATTCGCATAAGTTTTAAATACTTTTAATACTTTAAGCAAGTCCGTAAAACCCTACGCATTAACGAGATGTAATTAATCATTGCAGTCTATCAGTAGATATATTTTGACATACACGTACAAATATATGTTTATATATATTTAAATATATATTTGTTATTAACAATATTATATTTTAATAATTAATAATATTTAATATCAATTAATATACAATATTAATAATATTATTACCAATATTATATTAATATTAAATATCTGTAACTATTTATCTATAAATAATATATATCAAATATAATATATAAATTTGCGTCGTAATTAGAGGTAATTCGATAAAGCAGTATTACCAGCCGGTGACATGCAATTATTCAAATGAACAAATGACCAATGTTCGCTCACAATCATACGAGATTCACAGCTGTCGAGCAATTTTAATCTATGAGTATATTTCTACAATAAAATGATTTTTGATCGCGTGACTTTTAATATTATACATATACATACTGTACTTAGACAGAGGACATGGACGGACTTGTACAAATATTAACATATTTAATATGCTATCATATTTTCATATCGTTTGAGAATAATCAAACCTATTAATACAATGATCCGTTTTCTTCAACAGTCTGTATATATATTAATGTCCGTTTAGGATAAAAAGTTATGGAATATATAGGGTGTCATGTAACTGGTGGTACAACCATGTAAAGGGTGATTCTTCGTGAAAAAGTAAGTCGAAAATATAAAATAAAATTTTTTTATTTAGGATTTTGCTTTCGAGAAAGTTGACTTTGAAAATGAAAAAACGTTATTCTATACTTTAGACTTATTTTTTCATGTAGAATCAACCCCTACCCTGTTGTTTCACCAGTTGCATGACACCCTGTATATCTCACGTCATCAACAATGTCAGAAACATTAAATATACAGTCAACATGTGTTCAACAATTTTGAAAAATTAATGAAAATTCAATTATAAATTTTCGGTTCTCAGGGGCACCGACAGTGGTGAAAACGAACATCTTAATAAGAAGCATGGGTCCTGTGTCCGAACTCGATATGGTAATTCTAAAAATGTAATAATAATTTATCATTTCGAGATCTAGTTTTTCATGGAAAATTTGATTCATCAGTTTTTGCATTTGAAACTTATTTACTAAATAAATGACTCAAATTTAATTCAAAAGAATTAATTCATTTCAAATAACTCAATCTTTATAATTGTCGTTTTCTAAGGATTATTCAATGGACTGTTACTTCCGGCAGTCGTGGAGGGATTCTCGTTTGAGCTTCCTGGGACCAATAAAATCGCTCAGTTTGAGCATCAAGATGCTGGAAAGAATATGGAGACCTGATACATATATTTATAATGGAAAACACAGTTACGTGCATACCATCACTGTGCCCAACAAATTGTTGAGAATTTCGCAGGACGGAGATATCCTTTATTCCATGAGGTATTGTCATTATTGATGACTACGGATCTTTTCAAATTTATTTCCGAAAATTGGAATTAAACAGAAATTTCTTTACTGTTTTTTTAAAATTACTCTAAAACCATACTAAAAAGTGAACTTCTCTTGAAATTATTAGTGGTATAATTCAATTTTATATGCTTTTGAGATATTTTGAGGTTTAGGAACAATCTTGTATATTAACTTAGATTGGGGCGATACACTCAGCATCTCCTGTTGAATTATTACTAAAACTAGATATACACCATTTATGCAAAAAATAGAGTTAGGGTTATCTTCCTATGATATTAACTAAAATTCATTAAACATTCACGTGTATGTAAAATACGTCAAGGGTTCCATTTATTTCGTGTGGTCGAAGTGAATATTATTGAATTAATAGTAATTATTTATAGTGATTAAATCTTTAAATTTCTAAACAGGCTCACTATAAAAGCAAAGTGTCCAATGGAGTTAAGGAATTTTCCTATGGACCGACAGTCTTGTCCACTTATTCTTGGAAGTTGTAAGTACCTATCTGTAATTTAAAAGTTCCACATCATAATGGAAATAAGGAATATTTATTTCCCCCTTTTTTGATTCATTAAGAAAGAAGAAAAATATTTAATTCGCCATAGATACGATTAAAATAAATAATTTCATGAAATCAGTTGAAAATAAGTTTTATGTCGAACTAGAATAAATTAAGTACAATGTTTATTATACATATATTGTATATTAGATCGTGTTTTGTGAATAATTAATTTATATAATGATCAAATTTATATCTCGAAAACGAAACTTCAAACGCAATTTCGTTATTCTTGATTTTCGTCTTATTTTGAGCCGTACTATCTTCCTTATTTCATTTGTACCACGAATTCTGGCAATTCATTACAAAAATTGTCATTTTTAGATGCATACACTTCTGGTCAACTAGTCTACGAGTGGCAGGAAGGGTCCTCCGTGAATTTCGTCCCTGGAATGGCCCTCTCGCAATTCGATCTAATGGGTTCACCGTATCGGAATTTAACTTATTTTCGTCGAGAGGGTGAATTCTCGGTTCTCCAAGTTTCCTTCAACTTACAACGGAACACTGGTTACTTCCTTATCCAAGTAAGTCACTCAACGAATCGTTTCCTATCTCATTGGGTTGGCTAAAATGTAATGTCGAATTTATACTGTGGGCGTTCTTTTTATTTCTATAAAAAGAACTACTCCTAATTAATAAAATATATTGTATACGGGGTGTCATATATTTTATTATACATTCATCGTGAAAAAATAAGTCAACAATAAAGAACAAAATTTTTTCATTTGAATTCTCGTTTTCGAGAAAATCGACTTCAAAAATCTGCTGGATACGCGTGTTAATTGAATAGGACTTGGTTAGCGCGTCTATTCATTGCTTCAGGATAATTATCAAAGTCGATTTTCTCGAAAACGAAGTCTCAAATGAAAAAATTTTATTCTATATTTTCGACATATTTTTTCACGTAGAATTATCGTCTATCCAGTTACATGGCACCCTGTTGTATATTCTGACAGCTAACTTTAACACATTGTTTAAAAAAAATACATTATAATTCTAATTTTGAATTGACTATTGAAGAATTGTTGAAAAACTTGAAAATATTTATACTACGGTGTTTAGAAAAAACTGCGGTACTTATGGGATGACCTAATAAATACTTGAAATGTGTATGAAAATATATATAGTTTAAATGTGTACAGAAATTATTTATGTCTATGATCTGTTATTAAAAATGTTACCATTTATACATTTATATAAATCTACCACTAGGTTTACGTGCCCTGTGTCTTAATAGTGGTGCTCAGTTGGGTGTCTTTTTGGATTCATCGCGAGGCTACCAGCGATCGAGTCGGTTTAGGTAAATCGTAGAATTTATTTTAATGTATTAATGATTTAATTAAGACATATACTGTCATAATCCGAGATACGTGACCAACCGAAGAGAATCTACTATAAGAATAAGATATGGAAGAAGTTGCTACGCAAGATTTTCATTTCAATATTGCACTATAACACTGAAAAATGATTTTACATTGAAAATTTGTAGTTTTTAAAAATTGACTTTTAAAAATTGAACCATCAGATTGTAGGAAAAAGCATCGCATCACTATTCAATTACAGTGAATAAATGGACTAATGCAAATTTGATCACATGACAAACCAAGTCGACATTATACTAAAATAATTATAAAACATATCTGTGGTCTTATAAAACATATCGAATTTGTTGTTTAATTGTACGAGATTGTTTTCGGACAACGTCCCTTTTAATTCGATAATGTTTCTGAATTCGATAACAATTATTACATTAAATGTAAATTGATTTTCTAGGTATCACTACAGTTTTGACACTGTCAACTATTAGCCTTGATTCGAGAACCGATTTACCGAAAGTCAGGTACGCCACAGCCCTTGATTGGTTTTTGTTAATGAGTTTTGGATACTGCATCGCTACCCTCTTAGAGTTTGCTGGTGTCCATTACTTTACAAAGGTAAAATAAATTTAAAATAACATTATTCGTATTTTACTAAGTTCTTCCTAAAATTTTTCATTGTATTTTTATATTATTTTTAAAACTTACTGGAATTAAATTACTGTATTTTTATAATAATAATTACAGCTATTGTGACTGTGGTTACTTCTTAATTGTAATTACACTATAATGATCAGTAAAACTTTATTTTTCTGTTAATTTAATAAATTTTTGTTTATTAATTGTAATTGTAACTAACTATGCCTACAATGCTAGAGCACTAATTGAGTGATCTAATTTATAAGTTTGCATAATTGTAAACATCTAATTCTATTTTTAACAAAACTGTCATCTCATAAATTACCATTACAAATGTGTAAGCTTGAATAATAATTGCAATTGTATAAATTCTAATGATTGACTAAATGTAGGTCGGTAGCGGAGAAATTCCTTTGGATGAAGACGAATGGGAGGACCAAAGCGAAGCCAATTATCAAGACGCATTCTGCAATATTGTGTCCTGTAGCCCGCAAACTGTCCATCCAGAGACTATAATCGATGTTCCTCGAAGAAGGAGCTCTTTATTATGCGATGTTTACGACGTGAACGTAAGCACCTTACGATTATTTTATCATATCTTTTCTATGTTGTATTATTAGGTCGTTGCACACGAAGTGTGCCATTTTACTGACAGATATATCTCATATTACTATTATCAATGAAAATTATTAGCATATGTCCTTTATTTATTCCAAAATTACACAATGTACTCTACTCTTTTCAAAGTACTATCTAACATAACAATAAAATCAATCGTGTTAAACATTAAAGTTCATTTATGTCTCCTGTTCGTCCACTCAGTTCATCTTCATTATTATTTTTCAATTAATATTAATTTTTCAATGAATTTAACAAGAAGGAGGTTACAAGATACTTGAATTATGGTTCATTTTCATCTAGGAATCAGTCGCATATGGAAGAGGATCAATGTCAGTTTCCGTTACGTCAAAACCGTCCACAATGGAAAGACAGACACAGACGGAAGTGTGGATACCAAAATGGCGGCAGTTTCTTTATTGTCTCGCTGGCGACGAGGCATTCAGGTTATAAGTTCAAATGAAATATTTTATTTTATACTTAACTTTTCTCTTTAACAAAAAATAACTCAGTGTCAATACCATGTTTGACCAAAACTTGCTTCGATACACATTCTGTTTTCTATACTCGTATTTTTCTGTATACAGGAGACGTAGACAGAGGGAAGCTGCTGGAAATTGCAAAAAACGGGGTGAAAAAATTGCCAGGCATATAAATAGTGTCTCCCAAATCGACAAAGTAGCGAGGATAGTATTTCCAGCGTCTTTCGGACTGCTGAATGTTTGTTATTGGGTGATTTATGTCTCGTATCAAGAAGAATTCAAGTGGCAGGATCCACCGATCGGCTCGATTTCACAATAATTAACTGACATACGATTTATGCTCATATGTAAAAATAAAACAATAAAGTGTATAGTTCTAACGGAAACTTACATAAAAATTGTTTCACGTTTCGATCCCGGACTCTGCATCCTCGAAAGACATCCCAATTCGTTATAACTATCACAGAATCCCCAAGTGCGTTATAACTACATATAGTATACAGGGTGTTCTGCTTGAAATAGACCACCTAACTATCTTTTCTATCTGTGATCATACGAGAAATATTTTTTGGGTAATATAAATGGTTTCAAGAGACGAATCAGATGATGGAAAAAATTATATAAGCGAATTTAAAATGTTTAAAGTTCAAGGTCATTTTAAGGTCATACTATTATATATGGATAAAGGCATAATAATGTTGGCTATAATATACAACAGGAAAAATTATGTGCATATACAATTGTATATTTAAAGCAATTGTTGTTAAATTTATAGAAATACTATTGTAAATTGTATATTTTCGTGCGATTTTTTCAATAAAAAACAGTCAAACCATACATATGCTTTATTCATTAATCCCTAAAATATTGTAACTTATATGCCGCAAATAATTCCCTCCCCTGTAACTTGCAATTCTTTCGTACCGTCTATTTCTACTTTGTATCTTGCTTACATTATTAATAAGGCACCCCGTGTGTGAGAAAGTGGGGTCATAGAACCCCCAGAGGACGGGCCAAGAACTCCGTGCGGTGAGATCGTGGGGTCATAGAACCCCCAGAGGGCGGGCCAAGGACTCCGTGCGGTGAGATCGTGGGGTCATAGAACCCCCAGAGGACGAGCAAGGACTCCGTGCGATGAGATCGTGGGGTTACAGAGCCCCGAAGGTGGCGCCAGAGACCCCCGTGTAGTGTGATCGTGGTTCCATAGAACCCCCGAAGGTGGCGCCAAAAACCCCGTCCTTTGTGACGTGGGGTCAGAGAGCCCCCGACGGTGGCGCCAGTGACCCCGTGCGGTGAGTTCGTGGGGTCACAGAGCCCCCAACGGTGGGAGTTCGGACCTGTGTATGCATACGACTGTGATAAATATATATATAATGCTTGCTTCTCCCTGGAGATGTCGTGTGCATCACTGTGCACATGGTGCACATGTATGAAACACAAATACCACATGACAACAAGTATCAGTACTATCATTGAGTATTACAAAAGCATCGATAAGTATAGACTAGTACGGCGTATACCATTGTTAACATTGTAGTTAATCAGTTTTATAGTCAGTAAATAAACACAAACATGTTTCGAAATGTAAGTAATGATGTGGAGCATTGTACAATCTATAATTAATCAAAGCGTATTACGTACTTTCCTGAAAATGTTGTATATTCCTAGGTTATACCGAGAGCAATGCAAAGTATTTCAGGAATTAATATTAGAGGAATGTGCTCAGATGTTAAATTGGAAAAAAGTAAGTAATCGGTTTATTGAGTATTCGTTGATGATTTTGGAAAATATAATCACTTTATTCATATATCTTAAGTTATTGTTGGTAATAAAAAGCATTAATAACACAATACTGTTGAAAAGAGTTCGTATTTTAATATACAAAAGATTCGACACATACCAAATAAAAAACATAAAATTCATAACCAGCTTAAATAATAAAAAATTCCTTTGTAATAGGTAAATATAATTAAATAATAATTGTACACTTTTGTATCGATAGCAATTAACCAAGTGACTTTATTAGGAAGAGTTGGAAGTGAACCGCAAAAAAAGGGAAATAATGAACATCCTGTTGTTATGTTTTCTCTAGCAACGCATAGCAATTATAAATATGGTAATGGTAAGTATACCAAACAAG
Organism: Dufourea novaeangliae; assembly: GCF_001272555.1. Taxonomy (NCBI): domain Eukaryota; kingdom Metazoa; phylum Arthropoda; class Insecta; order Hymenoptera; family Halictidae; genus Dufourea; species Dufourea novaeangliae. The sequence continues at coordinate 2,240,707 of NW_015373988.1, read as the reverse complement.
ATTTTGATATAGAGATTTAATCAGAACATAAATGTTTGTATCTTAATTTTTATGGTGATATTTGTGTAAATAAGATTTTATTTATAAGTTCTTAAATTTTTAAACAGTTCATTACAATTAAGTTATTTCAGACAGATGAATATTATATACAATTTAAAAACTGGCCTGACACTATCTATTGACACAGCTTTTTGCTACTGTCTGTTAAAGTTTTTAATAAGTAGTGAGAATCCACCTTGGATATCACCCAAGAAATTAATAATTTACTGAATCAACAGATTATATATTTTATTTCAATTTTATGAAGTTTATTATTACTTTTGTGAAATTTTATACATTGAAACAATTTCAGGGGATTTTGTGCAACGAACGGACTGGCATAGGATATGCATTTTTAAACCAAGTCTTCGTGAAACTGTGCTCAACTATTTAAAAAGAGGTCAAAGAATACTGGTCATTGGAAAGATAAACTATGGTGAATTTAAGGACTTAGAAGGACAAACAAAAGCTAGTACAGCAGTGATAGCGGAGGAGGTGGTCTTTTTCCAAATGGCATAACAAAATCAATGACTTTCTTATTAGTTTTATATAAATCATCTTTTTTTAAATAAACATCTATTTACATTTAGAATAAACATCTATAAATAACAAATGTGTTTTCTTTTTTGTTTTGGATTGAATTCTATGATAATTTGTGTGGTTTTACTGCTTATTGCAGTTCCAAAACATTTCACAATTCTATTCTACTTAGTTTGGGGGCGGGATAATGAATTGATACCACGAGATTTGCTTAATAAGTAAATAAATCTCTATTTACACGTTGCTCTTTCATTTGCAATGAGTTACACAATAAACGATCAGTATTCGCCTAAAATTGTACAGGTTTCATTTTATACAGGATCTGCAAAACGAAACGACATATAAACTCTCTCAGGGAATCGAAAGGATGATAATTTGTAAGTGTTGGGAAATAGAAGGGTACTCGACGATATCGATAGTCCCTTTAAAATTCTACGATACATGCGAGTGTATATGTGTCATGTACACACATATATACGGTATATTACTAAAGATATGCGACATCCCAAATTAAGATCGTAGTCGAGATCAAAAATGCCGATTCATCTCTCCTTTCAAACGATATATTTTCTTGGCAAGTATTCGGTATTATGCAAGATATAATACCGAAACCGTAACATCCAATAAACCGCTTACAATTAAGAGTATTGTCTACGTTAACACGTACTATTGTCCCTCTGATGACTGATGCCAGAAGCTAGTTATACACAGTTAGGTCTAACGATTTCCTGCTTACGCCTAACTTACCAGAGAAAATTAAAACAAATATTGTTCTTTACCATCATTTATGTAATATTATTATTCATTACTCACGTATGTAAATACGCTACCACTCATAAGTATTTGCACATCCATATCAGATTCATTTTACTGAAAAATGCAGCAATTTTTTCAAACAAGCGTTCTTCACAATAACGACTATAGAAAGCGAACAAAATCCCATGATCATCTATTGAAATATTCCAAAGTGAAATGTAAGATGAAAATGAGTAAACCTTTTGTTCAATCGGGGGATATACTTATGAGTGGTAGCGTATGTTAAAATCACATTATGAAATAAACAAGTATTTTTTCATTCTCTTCCAGAAAATTAGGCTAGAAACCTTTGGACCTTACTATACAGATCCATAAGCAATTCCAAAATGTCTTAATCACTTTGCTCGCCTTTGACATATGATCTTTGTTATGATCTGAATTTGGGCTGTTCCTTTTAAGAACACAATCTGTGTTTGTGTGTTTTAATATATTTATAATTAATATAAATCGTTCTCTCATGAAAATTATATACACGAAACAAAAGTTTTTCCTATGTATCCGCATGTGTTATAGTAAAAACTTCACGGAGATCACAGTATACAAATAGCCAAATACAATTTCTCCATTTATAAATCTCTCGTTTTCTAATACACTTCTTATTCTTACGGTTCACCCTCCCCCCGTTTCTCTCGATCACAACCACTCTTATGCCATACACACACGCATCACGCATTCACTCGTCCCTAGCGCACACGTACTGTTCTTCCCTTTTATGTCTTCGAGTCTTATGCAAAAATACGATTCTTAAGACCTGTTTTCTAATCGTACACGCGCCTTCGGTCCCTAGTTACGTTTCTTTTCTCTTCCTTTACTGTTTTTTTTTTTTTTTTTTTTTTTT
>NW_015373988.1:2007330-2238458 GCF_001272555.1 Dufourea novaeangliae | reverse complement strand
ACATAAATTTATATTCATATATATTTATATATATAACTCTGGCCCCGAATTCCATAAAACTCTTCTCTCTTTTCTTTTTTTTGTCGCTTAATAGAGTTCACTATATCGCGTTTAACTTTATAGTTCGTCAACTTATTCGTGAGTACCTACGATTCAGGGATACGATCGATCCTCAGCGTCGTTTTGACAAACCGGTCACCGTTTATCCTCTCCCCACTTTCTTTGCAGAGACACATTCGACTAAACGCATACTTAGACGTAAATTACCGACGATATTAAATTGGCACAACTGAGTTGGTGCAACGGGAAACTCGCTCTAAAGTTTTATCGAATCCAGGTATTTACAGGATGGATCCTTATCATCTCGGTACGCTGGAAGATCCCCCCCCCCCCGCCCCTCTAAGATCGAACTACAATTGCTTTTTCGTTCGGTTTTATATTACATTAATTTACTTCCTTATCGCCCCCCCAATTTTTTGTTTAGACTTCACGGCGAAGCCTCCCGATACAACAGTTCCTCCCGAATAATAAAAAGGAAAAAAAAAACAAAAAACATACTTTCGATAAATTCGATCTCTAGTCGTACAACTAAGCCATAGCTCACGGCCCCCGGGACAATTTACTTTCACAAGCTAAACTTTACATCACAGAACAACTTTGGAATAAAAATACCTCGATCGTTTCCCGAACCACCGTTTTGTACGTTCGTCGATAAACGCTCTCTATATAAGCCTTCCTAAAGTAGTTCGTTGTAGAAGCGAAGAAACGTTTCACACTCGCGCACGTGTTTTAACACGAAGGAGAAAAAAAAAGAAGGAGATAGAAAGAAAAAAAAAAAATAAAGAAAACGACTGGCGGAATATCCGCGAGAGTTCAGCTTCACCGAAGCGTCTTCCGGAATTGCGACCGATCGACCGTGTCGCCCTCTGTCGACAAGCTCGGTCGATCATCTTACGATTCGAAGTGCGCGCGGGCAGATTGACGAACCACACGTGTCCGGTTTGTGTTACTCGATATCGTTCGGGCCGATTCAGAATCGACGTCGAATTGTCCGTCGTCGTTGTTATCAATCGTCACAATCGACAAAATTGAGACGGGCGCGGAAACAGTAACCGAACGACGTAAATCCTTGGATTATGGTCGTCGACGAGACAGAATTGGCGACATTCCTTCCTGTCGGTTTTTGAATCGTCGTCCGTGGCGCATGCGCCCCGTCGCGATACATAACCTCAAGAATGTGCTCCCATTTTATTATCAGTCTTTTCTCGTTTCTCCGTTCGGGAAACGTCGATAATCCACCGGTTTCTGGATTCATTTATCCGTGTGCCTGGCTATGGTCCGGGTCAGGCTCGACCCAGCCGTGTCTTTACAGGCGACGGTCATTCTGTTGAGCGTCGTTGTCCACCGGAAACACGATTGAGTCACCGGGGAACGGATACGTCGAAGGGAATCATCGTGTGTTCAAGGAGCATTTCCAAACGTGCTCCGGAAGCGAATTCCTTCGATCATGTTTCTCGAGAAACGCAATCCCCCGTTCAGCGGACGGCAAGGACGCGATGCTGTGGACAGTCCATCGACGCTGCCAATTTTAATAACGCGCGATCGTGACAGCACTACGTTCCGCGTCACTTTCTCTCTTCCGACTCCTGATTGGTTTTCACCAGATTGTACGCGTGACTTCTGTATTTCGTGGGTGGATCGTGAAGAGGTAGAGGTTGCTGCTGCGGCTGTTGTTGCTGTTGTTGTTGTTGCTCGTTGGATGGTTGACTCATGCTGGACATCGAGAGGTCTGTTGGCATATCGATTTCCGGCTCGACGCCACTTCCGCCTTCTTCTTCCGGCTCGGACTTTATCCGCATTTGCTGACGCAGCAGAGATATGTTCTTTATGTTCTTCAGCTCCGTCGGATTTCGCAGAAATCTGAACACAAAGGAATTCATTTTAAAACGGCGTTCCGAGTATTTAGAAACAACTTTAGGGTACAATAATATGATTGTCGAATAGGAGACGTTTGTATTGAACACGTGAATATGATAAAGTGGATATTTTCACGAAATCGTTATGTAAAATGAATTATATACAGTGTGTAGATTGATCATGTTTGTCAGATACAATCTTTTGAGTATGTTCATACGGTCGAGTGTTAAAACACCTTAAGCCGCGTTTAGCTACCATGTGATAATTCTGTACTGATATGTTCGTTTATTCTTGTGTTGCACTTCAAATGAACTTTATTATACTTTATAATATTTCTGTGAGGCATTCTAGCACACAAATAAAGTGAAACTTCGATACAGTAGTAAAAAAAATATTTTTTAAAGTGTAAAATTAATGTTAGGTAGAAACGTTTTTTGTCAAAGTATTTGCAATGACTTCATACTCGTGGATACCGTTATGCCGAGTATCTTGTACAGCTTCGTAGATAAATAGGACGTATAGCGGATGAAACTTTAAGACGAAAAGGAGTAAAGAAACAACTTTTTTACATGACAAATGTACACGGAAAATTCTTTATCTGTGACCTGTAGAGAAAAATATTATAATATTTATAGGAAATCTGAATACTTTAATACAGAACGTCATCCATTCTCGTCTTTTTATCAAATTTGATACAGAGGTAGAAAATTCAAAAATACTCAATCTGTATTTCATTTGTAATTGCCTAAAATTCATATTTATGGGTCGAAAGCAACTCTCGATTCAAAATTGCAGAAATGACAAAAAGTAAAACTCGAAAGTTGCTTGTAATTCTATTAACGAATTATATACCATCAGCAAAATTCCAGAAGAACCGTAGTTGAAAGAGTTAAAAGTTTTCGAAGCGTCAAGTAAACATATCGAAAGAAAGTGGAGATACAAAAAGAAATGAAAATGGCTATGAAACACTTACTGGTAACAGTGACGTTCCCCTTGGACCTTCCGGAGAATGTTCACGCGATAATAGTATCGTAGGGCTCTGCTCATTTTATCGTAATTCATCGAGAGATGATTCTTCTGGATGCCCCAGAGCCTCGCCAGCCCGGGAGGATCGACGATTTTGAACACTCCTGTTTCCCGGCTTTTCCACGCGATATAGTGGGTGTACCGTTGCGAGGGGTCGTTCAACAGTTGCTGTAGAAAATCCCATAGAAGTCTACCATCTGCGACAGGAGAAGAAAGCCGATTGAAAGTTTTGTGTTCGTGGATGTTACTTTTAAAGAAAAAGGATTTGCACCCACGTAGACACTGTTATTTCAAATATATTACACACATTTAGACGACAATATTGTCGTTTTCAGAGTCAATAGACACTTCGAATGTAAAAAATACTAATAAGAATTGTGTTTTAAATATATAATTTAGTGTAACAGTTCTTTGATCTGTCCAACACTGTCCCAATTACGTTTTTCTATCTTTAAACACTACAAAGAGTATCTTTTTAAATAAATTGTATTTATTATTAATTCTTCGAGAGTGGAGTATTGAAAAATAGAACGATGACTATGGAGAACACTTCATTCATGATGGCGAGTGCTGCAGTAAATTTTGTTTCATATACCACGTATTTAAATTACCTGATTTATATCTAATTAAACACCCGATAGCGATATTCCATGCACAGCCCATATTATTCATTGAACGCATATACAGGGTGTCCCAAAAAGATGGGACAATCCGCAACATGGATATCTCGGAAATGGAGCTTCAGATTACAAAACGGTAAAGGACTTATCGATCAGATTACACATAGATACACGTCGCAGATTGGCCGATCTTTTTAGCACCTGTATAAGTAAAAAGAAGCAACTTATCATTCGTCACTTTCGTCTCAGTTTTGCATATGGAATCCACCATCTGGAAATGCCCTATATCTTCACGAACACCCTGTACAGCAAAAAGGAGAAACTTACTGGTATTGGGTTCAGGCGAGTCGCTGGGAAAGAACTCCCTGGCCGCGTTCGCGGCGTTCGTTCTGAAGGCACCAGGCGTCAGGGGCATCATCGGCTGCGTCAGCGTGGGGCTCGGCTGATCCTTGACGCATACCTCGCTTAGCCTCTGCGCGGCTAAAGCGGTTGGCGTGGCCGGTGGACTTCCGTTGGCCGCTTGTTGATTGTCCTCGTCCGAGTCGCTCTTGTAGACCTGACTTTGTGCACCCTCGGTGTGCCCAGGTGAGCCCGCTTGACTGTCCACCGATGGGGCCGGGGACAGTGTGACCGAGTTCGCGGACATCAATGAGGCCAGATTCGCTGTGTACGGGTTCTCCGTCCATGTTGGTGTCGGGGGATGCGAATGGGGGCTAAGAGGATACGCGGAAGGCCTGGTCGGTGTCACTGGACTGCTCGGAAGACACCTCTGTAGCTGACTGAAGTCCCTGGCCAGCATCGATAGCACGTTGTGCAACACGTCCCCAGCGCCTGGACATCGCTCGCCCAGATCCGCCTTGGTCAGCAGACACAACGCTTTCCCGTTCATTTGGAACATGTCCATGTCGAACTGCGGTAGATCGAACTCCCGTTCCGCCCAACGGAGAAACGTCGCCACATCCTCTCGGGACCACAGCCGCGGGTCGGACGCTGTTCAACATATGTTCTTTTTGGTTATCGTGTCTTGTGAATGAGCCTGCCATTCAGATCACGTCTGGCGAACGACCGTGTCGAATGTTTAGACGCGGTTTGATATTGATGGTGCATAATCGCTCGGGGGAAACCTTGTACCTTTGGTGTATCGAAGAAACGTTTTCGGAAGCGTTTCAGGCATACGAAAGATCTTGCGAAGGATTCGTAGTTTCGGGAAGTTCTGTTGTTACTAGACTGTGGATTTTATGAAGTTGAATCGCTAACTGCAGAAAGGGGACGTGTTGTTTTCAGAAGATGAACATTTTTAGATGACATCTCCTGGACATGTCCCGTTTCTGTAGTAAACAGAAATTATTGACGTCCATAGCATACTAGATAGGGTATAGATATGATCCTTTTCTGGAGGAACTTGTGTATGCAACTTATAAAAGTGGTACCTTGCCGAAAAGCGAATTCCTTAGAAAAATGGAGATATCCCCTTTTCGCAGATAGCGATTCCAGTTATGGCCTATAGGGCCAGATGAAATGCAATACGAAAAAAAAACTTTTATTCGATGCAATGAGGTTACTATTATATTCGTAGTCTAATAAGATACTAATGGGAAGCATGGAATTCATACTTTTATTCTTGTCTTTACAAATTACTTTATAAAACGTTATTTTGAAAATAATAAATTGTTGTTTTTTTTATCAAAGAGTTGGAAAGTTTTGTTTCATTATGGATCAGACACGCTATTTCCACAACGATAATAGAAAATAAGAATTATCTGTGGTTAAGGGTTAATAATGACCTTCGTCATTTTTCTCATCTTTCTTCAACAAAACCGTTACTAATCCATTTCTTCAAAACTAAGGTACCAAGATTTCACCAAAATCGTATAATATTCGTATCAACGAATAGTATATACGCGTTTCGAATAGGGTGACAATAAACCCAGACAGCACACGACGCCTTAAAGACGGCTTAAATGCGTCTTGGACGTAAAATAGCAGTAAAATGGGCGTTTCAAAGGCGTTATGTGCTATCTAAGGAGTGAAAAGTGGACATACCTAGACTTGCTGGCAGATGAGTCTTGAAGTCGAGGAACGGGCTGGGCGGTGGGTGGGTGGGTGGAAAATTCATGGCCGGGCCGTATCGCCAGAGCAGCTCCGTGGGGCTGAAAGGCAAGGATATGCCTGGTGGCAGCCGTGAGTCCATCCCCGTCATTCCACCCCCGGCCGAGACCGGCGGCAATTGCGGCAGCTGGATCGTCGGCAACAATTTCATAACACGTCCCACTTTCTATTCTCTCCGCTCTGAAATCAACACCGAGGCAATCGATTAATATATACCTGGCGCGTTCCATTTGACGACCGACAACACCGAACGACTAATTATTAATCAACGAGGCGGCAGACGGAATACTTATATCGGTGTGCTTGTTTTTTGGGGGAAGATGGAAACCTATCGTCTCTCAGTAATGTTCGTTTGTGCTGGGACGTATTCAGTTTTATATCGATTCGAGAGTTAAGTGCACCGATGAGTACTACCGTTTTTTGTTTGTCATCGAGGAAACGTAATTCAAATGCTACATGGGTTTCCTTTAGTTTTTCTTTGGTGAAAGTCGCGCAGGATGTCGAACAGAAACGAGTAATATTATGGTAATATATAACAAATAGTGGATTACTCGTTAGTACCTAAAATTACTGTATTTTATATTTACTGTATTCAATTTTAATATTTTAATAATATATCATTTTCTTTCTTGTTACATAAATATTATATTTAAATGTTCTTACTATTGCTAGTTAATTGTTTTGTGCATTCTACCGCTATTGGCCAAAGAGATTTCTTATTTACCTGAACAATATGTGTATTACAACCACTATTAATGCGTTTGCAAAAAACACCAAAATGTAGAACATAATAAAATTAAAAGATTGATAAAGATTACCCTTTTTTTTTAATCCCTTAAATTCGGAATATAAGTTTCCATTTCACAATCCTCATTGCAACTTAATACATAAAAATAGGAGTGTACTTTCATGTCGTTGCATACGTAATGTCGGTTCCAAACTCGCCGAATAAAAAATTAATACTTTCGATTAATTTTAACCATCGAATATTCAAACTATTCCTGTTTTAGCACTCGTTTCCAGTGAACCTAGAAACGACACTGCTTCTGGAAAGACCTCATAAAATTTGGTCCTTGTTATATTTAAACTTTTCTGAAATATTCATAAAATTTCGCCCTCGGTTATAAATTCCTTTGGTAATACGATTGAAAGGCGGGAAATAAAATGTAACTGTCCATTTTTTCAATCCCACTTCGACACAATTTAACTCCAAACCGATTAATCGATCTTCGGATTAATCGTAACTACTTACTGGTCCTAAAAATAAGATACAGTTATATTTCTAACAATAACGCAAAAATCGATTTTGTCGATGCAAATGAAAGTAATTCAAATGAAAATGTCATTGAGCTGTACGATTTCTGGTCGAAAAAGTTTTGAAGCAAGTTCACGAGAAGCACACGTCGAAACCGTAATCGAATGGTCGTGACGCGGTACATCGGCTTAGGAAAGAGGAAAGATTATTAGCATAGACCGCCGTGGTATAAGAATGAAAGGCAGCAGGAAACGCGGATTTACATAACTTATTTTCATCGACTTACAGGCTCTTTCCGTTCTTTTTCTTTCTTTTATCCGTCCGGTATTCGCGATAAAATAATTTCTCAGAGGAACACTCCTTCTCGGTACAGAAATGTCAATGAAAATATTCCAACGCCTCGAAAAGCTTTCGACATTTTCGATTCTCAATACGATATATAATTCATTAGTTGCCTGCAAATGTGATGGCCATTTTTTCAATTTTTTTATCGATACTGAACACATCATTACAGTCTTCGTTGCTCAAAATAATTGTCCCGATTTTCTACAACTTTTCGCTCTTTTCCTGCAATTGTGACATTATAAATATTATATATCGTCAAGCTTAAATGGGCCGAAAATTACTTTTGATTATGCTTGATACAATTCTACAGGGTGATTCAGTGAAATGATCGAGTTTCAAACGGAAATAATAATACTTGGGATAAGTTCACTTACATTCTTACATCCGGATCTAATGCATAGTTATATTTTATAAAACTACTATTTAACCGCCACTTTCTAATCTTTGCAGTTGACGTGATTTCAGACTCGGCGATTAACCCATTTGTATCATTGGCGTATATACATATACGTGCAATTTTCTTGGTCACTACCACGGAAGTGTATGTATACACGCATCACACTGTACAAAACGATTAGTTTAGATTGCTCAAATCAATGAAATATTAACTTTTTTTATACCTTACTATTTGTAGTTAAATATAACAAAAACGAATTTCGTGTTAACGGGCTATTTTTCATTTTTTTTTAAATAATGCAAATGAACGACACCTCCGTATACTGCTGCTTTTCACTGCGTATCATTCGAATAAAATTCTGCCCAACTCTGGTACATGCGTACAAGCGACCACAGCTTATTAAGCCATCGGGCCGGAGTTAACCTAACCTTAAACCTGGAAAGGAGTTTTCACGGTTGGATAAGCCGCTAATTACGTGGGTGGTGTACCCTGGGCCCCGTCGATTAACGCCTCTAATCGAATTGTTCTACCGTGGACGAGCTGTGAGATCGTAAGGGGAGGGGAGAAAAAGTCTCGTTAGGAGGGAAAAAAAGGCAGAGATGCTGGCATGCGAAGGTCGATGTGCCGTTGTCTCGACACCAGGAAATCCTCGTTCGGGAAGCTTACCACGTGTACCGACAGCGGAACAAAGAGAGAGAAAGAGAGGCAACCATGAGAGGTGAGAAAGAGGGACACAACACTCGAGAGGAGACCTCGAGATCGTTCCTGCTTTCAACCGATTTTTAGCTTTAACGTCGCTTCGAGTTATTCTTACGGAGCTATCAATTACAGCTACCGACGCTTATTTTTTTCCTGTTCGAACGATCTCCGCTTCCGCCTCGGGGAGCCACGTACACGTTGTACGCGACACGTCGCGTTGTTGCGACGACTCGTCAGATATCTTCGCTCAGATACAACGTGAGTTTATACCAGAGTTGGGCAGAATTTTATTCAAATAATGAACACAGTGAAAAGCAGCAGTATCTAAGGATGTTCTGAGCTTTAAACAGTTAATGGGATTAAAGAAGTATTATTTTATTATAAAAATTGAAATTTCCACGTTTAAACAATTGAAAATAACGAAATACTGTTTTTACCTTTTTTTCGTTATTCGAAACTTTTTATCTAGATAATTAGTCAGCCCATCTGTGGTTTACACCGTCCTCTTTCTTGGGAAATTAACACTAGAATTACCAACGATAAATGCATATTTGCTTCGATCGGTGGATAAACGTGAAAAACTTTTGAAAATTTAGAAATTTAGAAATTGACTAATTTTTTCACTTTCATATCGTAATAAAAAGTGCAGAAGATCTGAGAAAATGAATTGTCATAACATTTTAATCGTCGTTGTAAGAGTGTATTGACAAGTCATTTTGACTTGTTTGGTAGTTCTTGGGTTAAGACGTGGGGCGATATTATTCGTGTATCCCTTTACTTGAATTAATACGAATGTACGAAATTAATGTGCTTTATTTGCTGAATGACAGAGGTACATACAGCAGAAGTATATCCGGTCGTACCATACATGTGACATATTTTACATCCGTATTCCATTAACGTTAAAGGTCGAATTAACGATTATAATTTATGTTTGTGTAAACCTTGATTTAATATACTTCAGCTTAAGCGCTTGCAACTGAAATATTATACGCAGGTTATTTTAGGAAATATTGTTATCTTTTTAAAGCAGCAGTGATGCAAAATGTCATTTTATGAAGTGTTTCATAAAGGCAGGAGTACAAATAGAAAATTCCTTATTTTCTCAGGGACTTTACTGAGGTCGAAATAAAATATTAAATTTTCGTCTTTACTGTATTTCACATACTTCTTCATGCTACAAATGCATAAAATCCGAGATCTAGCTATCACGCTTCTAAAAAATTTACTATTAAGTACGTTTTCTCATTTATCTAGAGAACTCTGTTATTTAGAGTTTTAACTTATAAGTATCTGAAATTGTGAATTTTTTTCATAAACTTTCAATCATTACAATTTCTGCCAAAAAGATGCTCTCGTATTTCACTTGGAAGAAGTCACGACACAGATGGGCGTGGCGTTTGAAAGAAGGAAAATTGGAGAAATAGGTGAACAGTGTCGCGATCGAGGGGATTTCGATCCAGGAACGTGGCCAACCGGTGCTGGAATCGTGTGTAACAAGAAAACTGGAACGAATTCCGGCGGACGAAATGTGATCGATCGATCATCCGGGACGGACATTTCCGGCTTGGAGGTCGCCGACGAGCCAACGAAAGGAGGAAGTCATGCCGGAAGTCGTTCGCCGCGTAAGAAACCAACCGCTCGAATAATCTTCCTTCGGGCAAAAACCGCCACACTCACGGATCCCTCGGCAATTATTGCGGATATTTAAAATCCCCTCCAACGGGTTCACCGTTGAGTGCTGTTTCCGCTACTTTTAACCGCTTTACAATAACTACACACGATGGTTTCGGTGTACAAAACGCCTCAACGTTCCCAGATAAACTCCACGTTGGCTAATTCGCGCGTAGAAATCAGCAAAAAGGATTGAGATATATCTAAAGATTCTAGAATGCTTTTAAATTATCACATAATTTATCGTTGTTTTATACATCTATTTAAGAATTTTATTTGTAAATACACTGCGGATTTTATGCATTTATAGCTAATAGGACTTTGTGTAAAGCAAAAGAGGAAAAACTTTCGTCAGATGGCAATGTATTTTCTATTTTATTCTGAACCCAATAAAATATTTAAGAGAAGAAATAAATTCCTACCTTTGTTGTCAAAAATTACGTTAGAAGACGTCATTTTATATAAAAATCCGCAGTCTATTTCCTTTTTAGATAATTTCGTCTTGTGTCGCAGTATGAATTGTCACTGATACTTTGAAGTTGATAGATAAAGTAAAATGAACACGACGTAAAGTTGTACGAAGTTTGTGTAACATACGTTACAGTGGCGTTATAAACGTATTATGTAAGTGGCGCATCAAAATGTATGGCTCCCAATATAGTCCGTACTGAACTTTTGTTATAAACCTGAGATGGACATTTTTTATTTCAATGAAAAATACTCTATAATATATAAAGTAAAAAGTTTATCGAAGTAATATTTTACATTCCTCATTAGATTATTAATCTCAAGTGATATTAAATTTTATCGATGGGAATGACAATACAATTAAAATATGTATCTTATCATTCGAAGATTCAAGAATTTGTAAAAACGAGTAACTGTACTAAATTTTAAAAGCAATTAAAAGTGCAATATTGGTTTCGTTCTTGACTATTAATAACTGCTATTGTTATTATAATCATAATTTAATAAAGTTCATGTTTCTTAATTAAATTATTTCTGAGACCATTATCAAATAGAAAATTCATTATTATAAATGTGAAAACTATTTTTGATAGTAAACTAAGTTAAATAGTTTAAATAATAATTCGATACAGCCTAAAATTTGCCCTGTAAAATAATGTTTCAGACAGAAACTGCATGCAAACAATTTGTTGAATCTTGTAGACTTAAATAAGAAGCCTAGAGTAGGTCTATAATTTTTGTGACGCGCACTTAGTATCACCCTGTACAAACATATTATTAGATTATCCGGAAATCAATTCCGGATTTCCTTAGTAGCACATTCGTGGCGTTGTATAACGCAGTTAACATTTTGAAGCGTTAGTCTGTATTACTGTTCTTACAAGAGTATTATTCTCAATTATTTCGACCAATTACTCGAGTAATTACCGGTAGTCAAATTTTTATTATTTCATTTAATCATCGTGATACATTCAGATTCTCGTGTATTTATCAGGTGCATGCAGATTTTCGAGGAAAACTGAAGATTATCAACATTTGTCTAGATATTTAGATGACTTTTCAAATTAAAAATAACCATTGTAGATGTTTTCATGCTGTAATAATATAATTGAACAAAATTGCACTTCATATCACCTTAATAGAATCAACTACAAACCAAGAAGGCTTGAAACCATCATAAAATTACAGTCTTATAAAATGTTACCTAAAGTTGACAATTTTTCATCTTTAACGTTATTTTCAATCTTTAAGTTTTATTTAAAATTGTAGAACGAACATGAATATGCTAAGTACATACTCATAAATCTCTCTTTCTTGTTGAAACCATTATGTATGTATCTATATAAAGATCGATTAGGCCAATATTAAAAGAACATACATACGTAGGTACATACTAAAATATATGACTAAAATATAGTACTTTTACTCGATTTAAGATTTCCTTAATGTCAGAAGTTCGTTACCGATTCATCGGTGTGCTTACGTAACTCGCGAGGATCGAACGAAACTACGATTTGGACGACATTCGCACGCTTCCGGATGCGAACTAATTTGCCATTTAGATAAAAGATTCCGCATACCGATGGAACAACGAAAGACTTCTTTTTCTCTTCTTTATTTTTGGTATTACGTCGCATCTATAATCTAGGCGATTAGCAACGCTAAAGCTGGGTAAGCCTAGTGTTAGGTAATCAGATTTTGTGGTATAGGTTAGTGTTTTTCAGATAATTCAAGGTGTTCTCAGTTGATCTTTCGTGAATGAAAATAAGAATTACAATTCTGAAACGAACATCACTGGTTCCAGAATTCCAAGTTCTATCACCGTGCTAAACCTCATGGAAAAATCAGCGTTACACCTGGCGACCTCACCTTGTTAATGCCGAGGATCTTTCGAACACTCATCGAAAATTTACTGCAGTCCGATGTTTACGTATTCAGAGGTGGGATGTGGTTTCCGAGGGTTAACATCCCCTAAACAAAATTTCTTTTAGCATTTCAGCAATTCCGTAATGCCTCGTAACATTCACTGAATATTCGATAAGAGTCCTAATACATACCAACGACCCTGAGTGAACGAAACACTTTCAATCGAAGCTGACGATTAAACCGATTGTGTGCTGAATTACAAGTTCTTTCGATCGTTCTTACAACAAACAATTTCTGTCGAAACGTGCTTCCGTAATAATTATCTACTTGGAAACGTGGACGATCGCCATTCACCGTGAATTAAAACGAAAACACCGTGCCAAAAATGTGTTCAAAAGTTCAGTCGAGCATTGCACGGCTTCGTTCTTCCCCGAAATGGTGGAAGGCGGAAGATCCTTGACGAGGATTTAAGATTTATCGCGGAAGGGGGGAGGGAAAAGAGTCAATCCTTATTTCTTCCGGGTATACTCGACTGTTTCCTCTCTCCTTCTCGCTTCGTTCGTATAGTTTTCTCCGGTTTCGTTCTGAGGCAGTCTACTATTGATTCTTCGATAACACGAGATATCGGCGATAACAGCTTAATCCGTTGCCGTTACGACACCTATTCTTAGCTGCTAATTGATCGACTCTCGTGCAATAAGTCACTCATGTCTTGCGATAGAAGGGTTCGTGACGAAAATGCTTATCGAGAAACACGAAAATTACCTGAAAGCCCGATAGCAAGTGTTTCTTTTTACCTCTGAAGCGCTACTAGTAAATTTGTATCAAAAGTCATCATTAGATTTATATTTGATAAGATTATTAGAGATTCAGTACATTACTTAATAAAATTCAATGGGATTTCTGTTTCATCTGGGATTTAATAGTATCCAACGAAATAAACAAATTTCCAGTTGATCTCAGCGTTTCGTAAACCAGACAATAAAGATCTATGTTTACATAAACACCCGTAGTCTAGTCATAACATTTGCAGCAACCTAATGTTGTCAGCAGACAGCGGATTTTATGAATTTATAGCACGTGTCGAGGGATACTTCGCCATAGTATAAAAATGTTTATGTATAATCTAATAATATATATTCAATATTTCTATTATTCTACCAATTTTGAAGCTACTGACACTTTTAATAAAAAACCTAAATTTCTATAAATCTGTTTTTCTCAATTCGTAAGAATGTGAATTTATATAAACATTAGCATTCTAATGATTAGTTTTAAGAAAAATTCAAACCATGAGTTGATTAACTGAAATTTCAGTAATCCCAATAAATAATTCCTCCTCAGTTTTAAGATTGTAATTTAATATTTAAAAGAATAAGGTAAATAATCTATACAATTTAATTTATTCTTTATATATTCTGTGATCACTTAGGAATAATTGGAAATATAATTACCATAATTTTAAGTGTCATAAAATGGGAGCCTCTACCTCTTGCATCCTAAATCGATTAAATTAAAAGAAAAAAAAAATTATATTTTTTACAGTTAACAATCGAATTTTCTTGTTCCGAACTTCGGAATTCGGCGTAACTTTCTCGAATCTCAACAAAATTGAAAAATTTGATCAATCACTCCCTTAGTTATCATAACGCAAACACGCTTGTTTAAAGGATCGCTGGTAAATGTTCTCAGAAGAATCTGTGTAATCGTTGAAGATTTGCATAGGCGCATGCGCGATAGATCGTTACGCAGTTAGAGCGTAACGTGAATTATAGCGAAGGTAAACAGAGTGCACCGAGATCGAGGAGAAAGTCCTCGGCGGTCTTTGCGGTTCTTCGCAGGTACGCAACCGTTATTATGTAATTTTTTTTATCACGGCGCTCGTCCCGTGCAGACGTCTGAACAATGCACCGTGAAATTCGGACACGAGTTTCGGTGAATTCTTTTCTTTTTAACGATATAATTGGAGAAAACGAAAATTTCCCTCGGAACAGTTGAACACGTGTGACTCGAGGGTAAAACTGAATAATATAATTATTTTTTTTTCTTTCGTTCTTTTACGTCCTATTAGCTATAAAATGGTATTAACTACGACAATGTTCAGTTACATTACACTTATAAGTAGACTGCAGAAGATTATGCAAATTCACAATTTTAGATATTAATATCTGAATAGCTCAAAATTGAGCAAAATTGGTAATTCTGTACTAGAGGGTTTATTACGTTAATAACACATTGAAAGTATTAACAATATTAAAATGTTTATTTTATTGGGTTTTTCAAATTGCAAGCTATGAATGTATAAATATCTGCAGTCTACTTATGAGCAGTTTTGTTTCTTAGTATAGTAATGAAATTGCGATGTTTAGGCATTTATGGTGTACAGAAATGTGGAAGACAGTGAAACGAGAATTTCAATCATGATGATAATAATACGTCTACATTGCAACAGTGTTGTTTACGATATAATAACAAAGTGTGTTATAAATAAATATGAATAATGTGTATTATAGGTGAAAATAAATATAAACACTGTATAAGGGGTAAGATATTGTTAGCCTACCTTACAGTCCTTTAACTATAAATTTATAAGGATATTTCTTTATTATCTCTCTACAGATTATCTTTCTGTAACTTTTTAATGTACTTTTGATGAAATAGTCCTATTAATTCTTTTATACATGCATCCTATGGTGAATAATATAGGGAGTAAATATAGTGTAGGTCCTCTACAAGTAGTTCGAAATTAATTAATATTACTAGTAATACTAGAATATTTTGACCGTGTAATTTTCAAATATAAACGATTTTGTGCCAAAGCAACGATACTTCGAACATTTTAATAGCATTCTTATACTGAGCATCATTCAAGAATATTAAGCGATATTTGAAAGATATTTCGAATATTTAATAACATTATTACATCGCTCGTTATTCAAGTAAGTTAAGTAATACCCGACGGTAGTATCGAAGGAAGCTGTAATGACGGGCGCCTTCGTGCCATCAACTGATAACCCAATGCCGCGAAGAAACTGGTAAACAAAAATTGTCAACACGTGAATAATAACTCGATCGTGCCGTTAATCGATAGATTGAACTGTACAACATTTAATCCTTGGGACAAATGAACAAAGAATAAAAGTATTACGAGTTGTATTTGCTAATTGAAAGTTGTTACTAGGCTACCCACCGATCGCTTGTTAATCTGATTTAATCGTGGCTCTTTAAATTTATCTTTACGATAAGAAAGAGAAGTTGATGATTTATGGACAGCGATATTTTATAAGAGGAAGCTTTGTATGGATACAAACTATGGGATTTCATTTTAGTAAATTCAATTTTAATTACAATTAAATAATTGGATAGGTGTTTAAATAATAGAAAGATGATGAATTAGATTCTTACTTACAAATATTAATTATCTAAGAAGTGATCGGAAGGCATTTCCTAGCTGGGTACTGACAAATCACAAAAAACAAGTAAACTCTTCTCGTTTATAGTAAGTATGAATATAATCAATAGATCATATAATATATATCAATAGATCATTCTGATAAAATTACCAAATGGCCTCTTACCACTTGGTAAATTTAATTCAAGCACTGAAATAAATGTTAAATCGAACGTTAATTTCGCATAAATTTCAGTAATTCCCGATACCAAGTGGTAGAAGGCCTTAACCCTTACGCCGTTTTTTCCCCTAGTGGAAGCCAAGTTTGCTGGTGGGTGTACACTACGATAGCAGCGCTGTGTGGCTAGCGGAAGATTCACGAAACTTTTCTTCATCATTAAGGGATTATCCACACCACGGGAGTTTCCAGACTTATCTCACAGACGAGGTATAGCAGTATACATTTCATCCAATGTATTTTTGTGGCCCCCTCCAATGTATTTTTGTGACCACGTAGAGGTCGCTAAAATCATAGGCTTTTTAAGGTGTTGGTATTACACCCTAGGTGGGCCATCAACTTCCATAAGATGAAAGGTCTACTCCTATACCTCGTTTGTGCTTATGTATACGACCGTGTGTCGAATCAACTGAAATCGGAGGATCCTCCACAATTCACTCCCGAGAGAGTTCGATATTGACGTTTATCGTTTGTGAAACCAAAGGGGGAACCCCGCGCGGAAAACGCAGAGGAAAAGCCGGCTTTTCCGCGACCTTGAGTTGGTCGGTGAACCCGATGCTCGCGCGTCCGCTTACGTCACGCTCTCGCCGCCGCCACCGCCGACGACGACTCGCAAGGAAGTGCTTTCTCGCTCGCCGACGCTAGAGGAGTGGCGCGGCGGAGGGGTGGGGGAAGGCAAGAGAGACGAACAAGCGAGGAGTAACGAGATTCAGAGCGAGATAGAGCCAGCCGTGGCAGGCAGCGGCGTAGCACAAGAGCAAATCAACACGCGCCCGGCCACGTCCATTTGCCCCAACCCTTCGGGGAGCTGTCGCCTGGCGGAGTCAAGATAGCACCTCGGAACCGATCTTACGGCCTGGTCGTGTGTTATCGCAATTAAGAATAATCGCGGGTGTTATTTTTCTTTTATTTTGCAACTGGACGGGAATCGCTTGATAAACGGTTACGTGGTGGAGGACGCGGATCTCGCGGTGGAATATCTTCGCCGCAGTGTTTTACGTACAGTGGCG
Source organism: Dufourea novaeangliae (assembly GCF_001272555.1). Classification (NCBI taxonomy): domain Eukaryota; kingdom Metazoa; phylum Arthropoda; class Insecta; order Hymenoptera; family Halictidae; genus Dufourea; species Dufourea novaeangliae. Next base: position 2,221,443 of record NW_015373988.1, on the reverse strand, counting down.
TTAGGGGAATGGAAAAATTTGGGACGTTCTGGGTGCAGTGTGGCCAGATTTTCTTTTGTGAGATTCTGGCAAGCATAGCTCAATCGAAAATCGCCCAAAGTCGCAGTAGTGTTTTTGGAACAAATTTTTATGATGCTGGGAACGCGGGATTTTTTAATTGAAGTGCTCCTTTTTGCATGATACATTGGAGAAATAGAATATACAATGAATTATACATACATAAATGTATATATAAATTCGAAACGCAAAATTGCAATATGCGCTTTTTTCGAAAAATGTATCGCAACTGTAGTACAAAAGTAGTGCAAATCGTGGTGCAATCGACCGAGTGGTGATTCTATGAGAAAGGGGAAGTCGAAAGAAAGAATACATTTTTTCGTTTGAGGATTCCTTTTCGAGAAAATCGAATTTAAAAATTAATCTCAAACGCGTGTATTTGTTGCGGTGGTAAGTAGAAACGGAATGCAATGAACAGACGCGCTAGTCAAGTCCTGTTCGATAACTGCACGCGGATCCAGTCAATTTTCAAATTCGATCACTTCGAAAATGAAGTTTTAAATGTAAAAATGTTGTGTTTTTTCGACTTATTTTTGCGTGTAGAATCACCACCAGGCCAGTTGTATCACGATTTTGAAACCACCCTGTATTAGGTTGAGTCGTGAACGGGCTGCGGATGTTTATGCAAAGATAGATTTTTATGAGTTTATATATGAGAACTGGCATCAAACAGATATTCGTTTACTTTATTTACTGGCCTACCGGGTTCCGAATGAAATGAAAACTTCATCAAACTTTAACAAATTCTTAAGTATACTGAATGTTAAGAAACTGTGTACGTTATAAATACATAAAATTTGCAGCATATTTATGAATACCTTCGAATTTTGCTTTGATACATTTTCTTCTTGTGTAGATAATTTACAATTTACTACTTATTACTTAATAAATTTTTTCATTCTATTATCCTGTTGTTAAACCAATCAAATTCACCAGAGAAACGATATTCTGTTTAAATTCCGCCTATGTAAATTAAGACTCGTAGTCTAGACATTATATAATTGCTCAATTAAATTATGGCGTATGCTAATTGGTTTCTGTATAATTTTAAGGAAACGAATATCGGGACCTGGAATGTCCCAATACTCGTATTAACATATTCAGAACGGAAATAAATTTTCCGAAACCCCACCGGCTCGACGGCATTATGAGCAAACAGCTCGATACCCGCGCCGCCGAAGCGTTTTTTATCGGCAATAATTATCTTTCCTCTTTCTAGTCCCGTCGCTGGTTTCATAGACGCGTTATTTAACAGATAATGATAATATAATGCGATGACCCACAGCCAAGTAATATCGGCTGTCCCGATGTTTTATCAATTATAGCGGGGTGGCCATTAGTGGGCTGCAATCTCCATTAACAGGCTAAAATAACCCGAATGTATTAATAATCGATTTCTATAAATAAAATTCTATACGAACGAGATATACTTGGAAAGTTATTTAATTTCAATTTAACTGAACCTGTTTCGGATAGTTAATATTCTTTGCGTACTCTGTATACTTTACATGGATGAATTAAAATGCTGTTCATTGTAGTTTACATTAATCGGACAAATTTTAATTTTTATCACCTTATATAAATACCTCATGAAATTCGAAGTATTTTGCAATTATATTTACTGCTTCCAATATACTACACATTTTATATATATCGAGTATATTATGATATTATACAATTTAATTTAGTATACATTCAGTGTTCATAAGAATCTGAAGCAAAAGAATGAGTTCTCGCCATAGAAGTTTTATAAAAGAACTATTCGCAATTTTTAATTAAAATTCATACAAAATATACGATAATACTTGCTCTGTGTTTCTATTATAGCTGGATCTTAACAAACCAAGAGCATTATTACGAATAGAGTTTTATTCGTACAATATGAATAAATATTAACATTTCATAATATTAACAATAAGCCTTAAACTAACGATTCAATTCCATCTTCTGTATCCAGCGTCAGATAAAATTTCTCAGACCTCAACTGGAACAATATTCATAAATCACGGAGGCGTAAAAGCCCCGTTAAGCGTCGTGCCCTCCCGGTGTGGAACGATCCATAAATTATTTAAAAAGGAAACAGATTTTACAAACCACTGAATCGATAACGCAGGTACATACTACCAAGAGACAGAGTGCGTACTTGAATGTCGGCTCAATCTCACGCACCGTTTATGGCAGCAACGCGTCGCTTCTCTGTTCCTCTATCAAATTACGTAAATATGGTAATCGACACACTTGCGCGGACATATCGATTATGCAATACGGTTGAATCGATTACAACGATTTATTACATTATCTACCGGGGATCCTATCGGAGACTCGCAAAACTCCACAAAAATCAATCGAGACAATTATCAGAGTTCGTTCGATTAAAGTTCTCGCGTAAAAACGAAATTTGAGCGAAAAAAAAAAAAAATAAGACAAAACGGAATGGACAAATCATGTCATTGTCAGGTGGGCGATCGATGGCCCACGAGAATCTTTTCGTTTAGGTCAGCGACGATTTTCCTAGTCAATGTTATACTAGGTCAACTTTTTCCCCTAGCGGAAGCCGAGTTTGCACGCGAGGGTACATTCCATTTTCGAAAGTATGCTTAAACTATTTTTTCTTCTTCATACTCGAGTGTATTATAGCCCGTCTTATTATATTATTGAGTGCATAGTTGGAAAAGAAAATATCCGCCTCGAAAGGGTTAATAGGAAGACGGAGGAAAAAGTATGGCGTACCGAGATGATAAAGCAGACGAGGGGGTCAGTGACACGTCGTCGAACGAAGAGGTTTATCAGTCGAGCGACTGGCCCACGTGGTTACTATTCTCCGCCCTCTTTTATAACCTCGATCGCCGCGCAACTATTGTCCGCTGTGTGAGCCACACAGCTGATGGCTGAAGGAGGAGCCCCGGGAGGACCGAACGAAGATGATCTTGGGGTAACTTTCGGCCGCACGAACTCCACCCGCTTAATGAGGTGCTCATTCAGCGTAAAGAAGACACTGGCGAAACCCACGAATTCACGTGGTCCGATTTTTTCCAGATTTTTGGAAGGACATAACCCAAATACACCTCGCAAGACATTAGGGAGTTGTGTTTTCAAGAAATAAATTATTAAAAATGTAAAATTTCAATCGATAAATCAGTGTTAACTATGGTCATAGAAGCACATGTCGTGCTATGGAACCTTTAATTACACAATAGATAATGTTTGATTAGACAAATCCACAACTATGGTATTTTTTGTCACTGTCTTGGTTCGAACCCTGTACCAGAGATTTTTTTTTTATTTAACAAAAGTTTTATCCGTTAGCCTTTAGAGGACGGGAAACCTATTTTTGGGCTTCAAAGGGGTTGTTTATATTTCGTAGTATAACACTATAAAAAATGTATAAAAGTTCGAACTCAAAGTTATAAAAATTTATGAAAAAAACTGCTCGTCCTTCAAAGGTTAAATACTTTGGATATTTCCTATGTTGGATATTTTTCTATGGGAGAATACGCGGTGCATTAAATGCTTCGTTAGTTTAGATACGCACGACATTAAGTCCATTCAACAGTTCGATGGTAGCGATTATTTCTCGTTGAATTCTTACCAAACGGTTCTAAAGTTATAAGATTTTTGCACACCTTTGATTTCCTCTCCTCTAAAGTTTGCAAACTGTGACTCAATATAAAAAATGTACGCTTCCGTTTAAAAAAACGAAGTTGACCTTCATATGACCTTTAAGCGTCCACATACAAATAAGTTACATCAGAAACCGTGGCCCCTGATACCATTTAACTTGAACATTTTTTAATATCGTCATCAGTTTCAGAGATATGCAAATGGGTCGATTCCCCTGATACCATTTAACTTGAACATTTTTTAATATCGTCACCAGTTTCAGAGATATGCAAATGAGTCGTATTAAATGGATCACCCTGTATACAAATCAAACTTCTACAATCCCTGAGAATCTACCCTCCGTAGGGCGTAATCGTACAAGGGTGGAACTTTCGCGCAATTTCATCGAATCGACCTTCGTTGCACGGTTTTCCAACGGTTTTCTTTTTTTCGATCGACGAGAAATTCCTCGGATGGCTACCTGTTACTCTCCCGTCCAGAAAAGGAAGGAACCGAGAAGAAGGGCCCTGAAGGGCGGATGAGAATCTCTGCGGAGGCACAAAGAGAGCATCGAAACCTCGAATGCACGTGCGTGCAACTAACGCCGACCGGAAGTCGATAAAAAGGCTGCTTCACCCTCGTCACTCGGCAGCGGCGGCAGCTCCTCCTCATGGGAACCAGCCTCTTTCTTCTCGCTTCATTCCTCCGTTCCGTTCCGTTCCTCTCCACGTTTCTTGTCTCGTCTTTCCACGAGCCCCCGCCGCGCTGCCCTCCACCCTTCCCAACGAACCGTCCGCCCTCTTCTCTCTCTCTCTCTCCCCCAACGGGGAGAAAGGGCTCCTTTCAAGTGGCCCAGTAAACTTGAAAACCATCCTCTGAAGATGCACTTTACTCTCCAAAGGTGTTTCTTTCGCTCAAGATGTCTCGCTCGACACGGCGAACACACAACCCCCCCGTTTTCTTTCCCCGAGTCGAGTTTATTTTACTTCTCGCCGAGGGGACATCCTCTGTTTTTTTTTTTTTTTTTTTTTTTTTTTTTGTTTTGAAATCTATGAAAAGTATATTTGCGACTTAGGCATTACATTCCCTTCTAATCTAACATTTATTGAACACTACAGCCAATGTTAGTAAAATATCTACAGATTCTGCCATCAATTCTGATAGATAACTTTAAAATATAATCAATTTCTATATCTCTGATTATAAGTCTACTGTATGTGCTTTTTTCCACCAATCCAACGTCCATTTTTCAACACTATTAAAAGCTCGAAAGAAGTGATCATGGTCAATTGTCTGATGACGAAACAAAAGATTCTACCTAAAAACGAATAGTTCTGTTGTGAGTGTATATAAAATTTTAAATATTATTTTTATTTCTTATTATTTTGCAATACCAACAAATATGACATATATTCGTGAAAAAGAAATTAGCAGAAAAAGCTTAATTTTAAAATGTTTAGAAACACAGTGATCTAAATCAATCTTAATTGATCAATTCGCCCCTAGATCGTATAAAATCTTTTTCTGTACTTCCATTTTCACAAAGAAATATTTTGTAACAGTTTTTTGAACCTATATACGTGGTCTTGCAATAGGTATATAGAGTTTTCTTTTTAAATAATAAAACACCATTTTACAGAACACAGCACGAATGTGACAGACTACTACGATTTTCACCCCGCTATAGGTATATCAATTCTCACGATACAACAATCTCTTCTAATTTTCACTGCAATTTCCACGTCAGCTGGACATGCAATTTCGATCAATAATGTATATACGTTAAAAAATAAAGGCCCGTCGAGTTACGAATGCAAATAACCTCAATGACAATTCCGACTGTATTGTCCCGCATTCGAGGGGTTCTTCCGTTTGCGGATCGTGACGAAAATAATCGTAATTCGATGGAAACAGATCGGTTTTGACATCGTAATTACAGTGTCGCGCGGCGGCGAGGCGAGGGAGAGACGGGAGAGTTTGGCAGGTTATCGAGCGGTTGCTGCTGGCGAGTCTGTGTTTATAAATACGGGATGGAGGAAGTACCGCAATAATACCGGCGGGCTAGAGTCCGATCGTTAATACCGCAATATCGAGAAGACCGCCCGAAAACCGGCCGCGAAAGACGGCCGCGACGGAAGTTTTATTTGCTTGTTACCGAAATAATCGTCTGACGTCCCGATATTTGGATTACGGTAGAGTGGGCTACTAATTCTGGAACATAGGTGTCAATTACAGGTGTATTCCCGTGTTAGACGTACAGGTATAGGTTCATCCAGTATTACGTATCGAAAAATATATATGATACAACCCGAAAGAAAGTGATAACGCGTAGAGCTATAAGTTAATAATTACATTCATCATTTTGCATCTTCAATACACATAATAATTCATAAGTACCAGAGCTGATAAAAAAAGAAATAATTCATAATATTCAATTCGTCAGTTCAAACAATCTATTCACGAGCCATCGCGCGCTGACTGATTTCCGTAATAAGTCTTAACGATCGAACGTTTAACTCGATTAACTTGATCAATAGCTTTTCAGATCATCTAAAAGTCAGTTAATCAAGGTTCCACTGTGCATTCAGTCTATCAGCAACGGGGAGAAATTAAGAGGTCTCGACCGAAAGATCGTCGACGTCGTCGGTGGCGCGCTGCCGGGGAGGAAGAAGAGCAGAAGAGGAAGAGACGAAGAGAGAAGAGGAAAAGGAAGAGCACAAAGAAAGGAATAGATAGAAGAGAAGGGCATCGTCTCTTGCCCTGAATCCGATTCGTAATAATAGTTATCCCGTTGCCGAGGAATGCCACAGTGCATCGTGCACTCGCATCTCTTTTCGACGCGTTAACGCAATTACTATATTCGTATATTCATCCTCTATAAATCGATTGATCGATCGAAGAAATTAACCAGAAAAAAAAATATTTTACAACTAATTGTATTATTGTGATAATTACTTCTTCGTATTTCATAACGAAAAAATAATGAATTAGTTTTCTATTACCCCACAGAAACGAGTATTTATATGTTGGAATTTTTTTACAATAAAATTTTTCTGTTACCACTTCAGGTAGAATTGGTTTAAAATAATTGAATCAACTACCGTCAACTGATTTGCCGATTCTTCTGAATATTCTACAATAAAACGAAGTATAAATTGGACAAATAAATCGAAGAATGTAATACAAACACAATTTGAAAATCGCAGATACCTTTTTCAATGGAAAATCACCGAGGAATTTAAAGAGCGGAGCCACGCTAAATATACTTTATATTAACTTCTGACTCCGTTGACCCAAAAAAAGTTTGCAAAATGCTCGGTCTAGATTGTCAATGGCAGGGAATCAAGCACGATCTCGCCAATGATAATAAATATAAAAATATTTTCGCCTTTAAAACGTCAATAAAAAGTTTTGTTCAGATTTCACCGTTTTCAGTATTCATAATTATTTTCTCCCTCAGTACCTATCTGTAATTATCTTCACTGATTATCTTCTATATTAGACAATATTTATGGATTTCATGCAATATTTATTTAATATCTAGTACAGATCTGTTAAAAAAAGTGGTGGCACTTGTGATAATGGAAAGGGTTAATGTACTCAAATTTAAGATCTCAATTAGAAAATAACTAATATACATAGTCCTAGAGTTTCTATTTTAATGCTTGGCCGGTAATGGATTAAGTATCTCACAAACCTACGAGTTTACATTCGCAATCTACTGAAACACAACTAATACCAAGGAGCTTTCAGGCGAAAGACAAGTACCTACACTTGACTGTTTCTTTTTGGGGACGAAAAGTTACAGTCGGCGTAAAGGCCCATCGCGTGGAAGGAAGACTGGGAGGGGGGAGGGCGATGGTATTTTAAACGCAACTTCCTCCTCGAGTTTTCCTCGAAAGAGGGGAACCGGATGCCATCTATCGCGACCGTCTGCTTCCTTTTGCTCCCTCTTGGAATTAACCGGACAAACGGGGAGAGAGAAAGAGAGAGACGAAACCATCGTCTATCCAAAGAAACTACGTATGTGTGTGTACACCGAGAAGCAGAGAAAGGGAAAAGGAAGCGAGAGACAAGAAGAGAGGGATACGGAGAAGGAGAGATGAAGATCGAATCGAGCGCTCCACGAAAGAATAAGGAAAGACCGAGACGACTGGGGGATATGGCGAAAAAGAGAAGTCCAAGGTCCGCGCTTCCGGTACGGATACGGACCGGTTCTCTTCTTCGTCCCGTGGGAGGAAGGGGAGGCGGGAGAGACGCGGACATTTTCTGAAATACTGGTCGTTAAGGAATTCACGTTGCTTACGGTTACTACTCTATACGTACGATATATTTTACATATTTAATCGATGGTGAAGTTAGAAATACTATTTACATAAATGTAGCGGTTTGATTAATATCCTTTGGATTATAATGCATTTATTCTAGAAATTATGCATGTAGTAAATACTCCATGAGTGTTCGAAGACTCCTTGACACTTGATAAGGAAAGGATCCCAAATGTAACATTGACTTTTTAACACTGGAATTACCAGCATTGAATGTATACTAAATTAAATTGTATAAACTATATATATATATATAAACTATATATAAATAACGTTGTACAGATTGATATTAATTGTCAAAATGCCTTGTATTGGTAAATAATCGATTCGCATCTAAATGAGCTGAAATGATACAGTCAATTTGGGTTTCGTGTGAAATTTAATTTTCATGAGAATTAATTTTGACGTTAATATTTCAACCGACGAATATATACTTGGGATATTAAAACAGTTTTAAAAGTGAAACTCAATTGTGTTCTATTCTATAAAAATTGATTGATAATTAACGGACACAGTAAACAATTTGTCTGGGTGTTTCATGAACAAAATTGTAGTAATAACTATCGGTGAAAAACCGTAGGAATAGGTCCGACTTGTTCTTAGGATTTTATTAAAATTACGATTTCGAAACTTACTTTATCGTTACGACTTTATTTTCAAATATAGAATTAACGCATTTTTAATCGTGCTACGAATTTCGGAGCACCTTGTATGTGATACTATATTATACATATACGACGCGATTGATTAAAGAAGCGATTGCTTTTTGCGAAATACAGGATTCTTTGACCTTTTAATTAAACCACACAAACTGTGATAATGATAAATATGCCAGTGTTCTAGAATCGTGACTGTTTACACGTTTTAATATTTGCTTGGGGTTTAAAAACTTTCCGAGTGAAAATTTGTTTTTAGAGGAAGCCACAAAGTATGAACTCTTTTACTTACCTGTTCTGTCAATCAAATTAAAAATCTAATATTACGTGGCGTAGAAAAATTAATATTCATTAAATCTTCCTCCTCTATCAATTATTATATTACATATTTTATTTAAAACTCCAAATATTTGTATTAGATTACCTGTAAAATAAACAAAGAGTAATTTCCATTCTCTTTGTACCTGTCCGTCAAGTTTATATTCCTTGTCGGTACAAGTTATTATTAAACCAAAAGCCGCACGAACTTTTTCCGACAGTTAATATTACAAAACAAGCGTTAAAATTGAAATTCTATCGATGAAATTTTTTATGAAATATGATAATCGTTATCTGTAAAGCTTTCCACGAGAACAATGAATAACCAAAAACAAATACGAAAGAACATACATATGCTAAACACGTAGAAAAGAAAGGCAATACATATTTACAAAGCGTTGAATTATCTTTGTACTAATAAAGATAACAATTTCTAAACGTAAAAAAATCTAAAATTATAAATACCTACTCGAATTAACTAGAATGTCTCTACTATAAATTCCTTTCATGTTTCATAACAGTTCCCAAAAATCTGAAGAATATTAATTAATATACCTCGTTTAACACAAAGCCTCTAACGTTCGCCCAGAGCCTCTAAAGCTCTTTTTATAATTTCATAATGAACATGTAATTAAAAATCTAATGTTACTATTTACAAAAAATACTGAATTAAAAGAAGTAAAATATTTCACAATTATTAATTTCAGCTATTCTGTACCAAAAGCCTCCAAAGAGTTCTTCCGCATTCTATCCTGATGAAGGCCAAATATACTAACCCCCCACCCAAAAAAAATGTATCCAAATTTTAATTTACCCGAAATAAAATAAGATAGGATTTCTCTATATAGTTATCGCCACGAATTGCAAGAACAATTACAGTGAACGGAGAACGGAGAATGGCGAAAGAAGTTGGGTGAAATTTGCAGGTGGTTCAACGTCGACACCTCGTCCAGGATCTTAACGATCGATCGAGTCCTCCCCCGAGGCAACGGAGAGAATTTTCCACCCCCTCGCCATTCTGCGAACGTACCCACTTCCTCTTCCTTCTACTTCATTTCTCCCCTTCCCAGACTCTTATCAGTCCCCTCGACTGCGATAGAAAATCGACGAGGAGACCTTTCGACGAAACTTTTTTTCTCCCTCGTCGCTCGCTCGTTCGTGAACTAACGTGATTAAACCCCTTGCAAAATTATAACGCCGCCACGCTCAGTTTTCTGTTTCATCGCGATTTCGTATTTGAACAATGGCTCCGCGGGTTGGAGAAATCTTAGTTTTAATCCATTTTCCAACAGTTAAAACTGCAGAAGATGGGGAATATCGGAGCGACCCAAAAAAAAAAAAACAAATTTTCTTCTATGAATACAACACTGATTGATTAAAACATATATTTTTAATATTATGTAGTAATATCCCAAAACAACTAGAAACAGTATGAATTTTTGAAACCTCCATAGACACTGTAAATCCTTGACGACCAAAGAGAATTCCCATTTGTCTCCGATTTTCCTACGTATTTTCATTTCCACTGAACAAAGTATTAAACATTTGATTAAACAACCTGTATAATCTAGTAGTTTACCCCGGAACTTTTAGAGGCCTAAACCAGTAAAAAAGTTAGGCTTGGACATAAGCGACCCAGTTCGCCTACGGAGGGTTGACTCTTTATAAGGCCATGGCAATCATGTTGCCACCAACATTTTATTTCTGTCAATTTCAATTTCACATTTGCCCGAGAAATAGTTTATTCCACGAAACCGAGATAAATCTACCTAGGCCTTATAAAGGGTCAATACCCTCTAACGATCATAATGGAAGATCCTAGCCAAAATGAAATCAGATGCACTCTAAAACAATTACCAAACTATTCTCCCTTCTAAACAATATTTCACTCCTAGAACATAGTAAAAAGTTAATTTTCAAGCTATAAACATAAAATCCGTCCGCCAGTGAACAATAATTCAAGGATCAATATTTAAAAGGCCCGTTTTTCGTATGTTCGCCAAAGACACGATCCGTGTGGTGGGTTCAACAATGCGTTTTCCCGTCGCTGTTTCGCGACTCAGGACTCGGGCACCTGGTCGAAAAGTTTTCAATTTTCCCTCCCCCCACTCTCCCAGCAATGGCGACGGATGGAAGAGAAAAAAAAACGGAAAAAGGAGAGAAGGTGAAGAGAGAAACGGTAACACGGCCGCGTTAAGGAGGAAGGAATTATGCATGATTTTGTTCGAGCTCACGTGTTATGTAAATGATAACGTGCAACTTCCTGAATAACGATCAAGGAGCGTAAGCAACAGTCGCTCCGCTTAGCCGTCGCGTCACACGTACAGGAACACACACGTACGTACGTACGCCTGGGGAACAGGTGTGTGCGTACGTGTGTCTGCGCCTACACACCGCCCCGGTGGGAGAAAGATAGAGGGAGAGGTACGAAGGGTGGGGAGGTATATAAATTCATCGTACAGTTAGAAATTGAGTGGTGCAGGGGACGAAAGGTTAACTTCTTGTCGGATATTCGCGGAAGAATATTTAGATTGACATTTTTATATAGGATCCACTTGATATGGAATACCATTGACCGATGCTGGAATTTGAACTCCAAATATCTTCCCGGGCTATTTGGTTTTCAACATGGCGGCGTCTGTCGGAGACTGAGGACCAATGTTAGTAAATCATCGGGGGATATTGCTCTTCCTAGACATAAATATTGAATTTGGTAATAGTGAATATATTGGAGGTGCCGGGGGGTAATCCACTGCTTGCTTTAATGAACTGGTGGGAAAGGATTTAAAGTCCGAACACCTGTCCGCTATGCTGGTTTTTAAAAATGGCGGACGGGAGTACGGGGCAATGTTATGGAAATAAAGGGCTGAGTTTCTTGAATGTAATATTGAAGTTTACAGAGAATAATCTGTTGTGAATGTCAAGAAATAATATATTATTTGATTTAATGAATTGGTACTGGTATTTAAATTCGGAATATTTTCTCGGTATGTTCTTTTTTTTTTAAATGGCGGAGGGTACTGGAGCACGAATACGAATATTATTGGAACGGTACAAGATTTTGATGTTCCTAAAAATGTTGGATTTGGTAATTTGTATCTTAGGAGCATCGATAAGTTCACTATTTTTCGACAAAAGCGATATTAATTTCTACAGAACTCAACAATCTTACACCGTCTTATCGATATTTATCATCAGTTTCCAACACGTTACGCTATTTTTATCCAGTAAAAGGTCAGGCAAGTATTTTTAATTTTAAAAGTAGGGGAGGATACTGGATTATTTATTAGTATACCTAATAAACGTGTTAATCATTTGCTATGATGAATTTCTTACGAAGTTTTTTCTATTTTTGTGACAAACGCGTATTGATAAAATATTTGATGACGAAACTACGATGTAACTTTAAACGTCTGATCGAAGAGAATGCATTTAAGTCATTTGAGATATCCTTTCTGATATCAGCTCCCAGACGGCGGTGCCTGGGTCTATTTTCTACCAGGTTTTCAAGAGCTTGGTCAGACTACTTAACGCACGAAGACTGACTTAAACAGCAGGTGTTTACATTAGAATAAATAGACACGCATGTCTCGAAGAAGTACTTTCTCAAGTATGTTTGAAGAACGAGATCCGTTAGGGGCCTAGACGAACCCAGAAACCACCGTTTTGGTGGTCACTAGAAACGCCATGTTCATTATATGTACTTGTATTGAAAGTAGATTTACGAAAATTGAAGGCTGAAACAGTAAGTACAGAAATTATAATTCCAAGAAGTTGCAATTCAACCTGTATTGCTGACCTATTTTTTTTATATTCATTTTCATTCTTTGCGAATAATACTCATACATCATTTTCGTTCATTAACTCATCACTTTCCTCGTTTTACATACTACACATTTACCTTTACAATGGGTTGATCACCTCCAACTTCAAATTAATTTGTTCTCGTCATTATGTTCATCTATCATACTTTCTGCTGACCATCACGCAATTTGTACCGGAAATAATTATTCACAATTTAAATGTTAAAATAATACGTCATCATTGAAAAGATTCTAGAAGCTATTTGACTTTCGAATAGTGATCAATACATCAACTTATTTATTTATAGTTTTGACAGAAAACGAAATATAATATAACACAGAACGTTGTAATATTGTTACAATAGAATCTGACGGCCCAATGGAATAGGGAAACAGTACGTTCGATCGCGTTGAAGAGCTTCTTGGAAAAGAGTAAGCCCGTTTTCCTCGACAATTGCCGAGTAACACGATAATGGGAATTTCCAGTAATTGTAATCCTGCAAAAACAATTTCACGTCGTATCGTGGCAAAAGAAAATGTTTCCCACTTATTATCATTATGTAGAATAGACTTCAAATTTTCAGTAACACGATTTAACCAAAATTGTTTTTTGTCGTCAATCCTTCATATTTAATCTTTTTGTCGATTACATATATGTGTTCTGCAAACATATCACAATGAAAAAAGACAAAATTTTCATCTATCTACACAATAAATCTCAATTAACGAATAAAAAAAGGCAAATATTGAATCCGTCATTGTTCGAGTGAAAATAAAAAGTATAACATTTTACTTAAAACTAAGAAATGTATAAAAATTAGTTATTCGACTAAATATTATAGTCAAACCTCCATATACTCTTTCTACTTCCTTTCTACCAGTCGAATAGAATTTTGTGAATTTTTCTAACCAGCTGTAATTACTATAAACAAATAAGGACAGCGTGGCCATTAGAGAGGTCACGTCGACATGTAAGAACGTTATCTCCTCATCTACTGTTGAAGGGGGTCATCCTGAATCTGTTAATTACTTATGCAACATTTGACACGAAAAAAGTGTCGCAAGACTTTACATTTGAATTAAAAATAAAAACAAAAAAATAAGACGGGAGAAAGAGAAACTGGATGAGCCGCGAACAAGGAAGGGTGAGTTTGTTTACAACGCGTCTGAAATTTCAGATTGACGCGCTCAGGAGCGGCGATAAATTGCGTCAGCGCGTTCGACCAATTTTTCTCACGGCGTCAAATGATCTATAAAAATCCTTAATTAAGCTCTCGTTCGTTAAGCGAGACGCGTCGTTGCACACAAAGAAAATTGCGTCGCCTCGTGTTTGTTATCCGGCGACTACCATTTTACTGCTGCTTCCGGAAAACGAAGGAAGCATATAAAGCAGCGTCGCCACAAAACCAGATGCAAATCGCTTTGTCAGTGATCGTAATAAACGAATGACTAATTGACGGCAGTTCCGACTACAAAGAAGAGGAAAAATACGTTCGTTTACTACTAGATAATTTTAAAATAACTTTCGTTTAACTATTTCAAATTATTTCAAAATTATCTGCAAATGATTTGAATTACTATGGAACAAACGTCCGAGCAATTACGCGGAAAAATGGATAATTAATTAAACATCACGCTTCGAGTGTGACACGCAACGCTGAATTTGTTTCGCGAAGGCACCTATTACCACAATTGTACAGCCTATAATTGGATGTACAATAGGAGACAGGTTGTCGACAGCGAGCAAAGAAAGAGGCACGTGGGTTGAATAATTAAGATTTTAAAGGGTACCAAAAGAACCCTCTCCCAAGAATGTAGAATGAAACTGAACTCGATCCTCAAATTACTATCAAGATTATTTTTATACAGAACTATTTAAACAAAGTCCATCATATAACCCTCTGTTACTACTATAAACATAATATATTTATGTTTATCTAGTATCCCAATATACTTCTACAAATTCACAAAATAACAATCCACCGAATAAATTTGAAGATCAAATTACCTTTAAATTTCGAGATAGAAAATGGTAACAATCTTAGTAGTTGGTCTTTGAAAAAATAAAGATTAAATACACATATATAATTACGGTGAACAGTGAGGGACAATTAAACCGGTACACATTTTAACGTTCAGAACTCGACGTTACCCGGCAATACGTGGCTCTCGAGATAAGAAAGGAATCAAGGAAGTAAGAGAACAAGATCGTTACCTCGATCACACGGCCTGGCCGATAAACCGTCTGACGCGGTGTAATATCAGTGGCGAAGATCGGCTGGCGAGTAGAGGCGAGTCTCCACGGCGGTCATCGGGCAGAAATCCGCGCCCTAATACGTCACGACTCCAGCCTGGCATCCACAGGTATCTTCGGAGAGACACCGACCACGCGCACGTGTTTGTATCGTTCCTTCCGCCTCTCGTCTTTCCCTCTCCTTCCGTCGCCCACCACCTTATATGTACTTATTTATACATATCCAATCCACTCCGACATATCCCTAAACGAGGACGTGTAAGGCCTCGTCGATTTGTCCTCGCAATTAAAGCGCACACAAGCCTAATCCGCGATCGAATAAAACAAAAACAACGAGAAAAACGGCCAGTGAACGTTCCGATATATCTTCACGGATATACAATCAGCTCGCGGCATCCATACGAGGAAAGTTCAGAGGTATCAAAATATCCATGTATGTGTGAGTCACGTATGTATATCACAAAGCCTATCTTTCATACGCGGGCTAAGTGTATCACAGTCGGCACCACACGAATATCACCCTCCCACCAGTTCGTCCTCTCTCTCACTCTGTCTCTCTTTCCGAGTCTTATCGAGACGAGGTTAAAACAGAGATTTTGCGAGGTGGGAGCGGTGGACGGGACCGCGAGGAGGACGCGGAACACGAAACGGATCTCCTTTCACCTCGACGGACACGATTCTCGATTAGCCTCGCGATTTCGTGTTGGCAGAGCGACGACGACGGCAACGACGACCACGACGAGCACAACCGTCAAAAACAAATTCGTCCGATCTCGAGGCTGGCGAGCGACTGAGCCGCGAGTCACGATTACCGCTGGAAGCTTGCCGCCACACACCCCACTCCTCTCTCTCTAGCGCGCCGCGGGAGACACGACGGCGGTGACGCGCATGCGCACCGACCGTCGCGCCGTGTTACGCGTTCGACGAACGGAGACAAATGGACCACCGAAACGGCACGGAGACCCGCGAGTCGGAGAAGGACAGACCGATAGGAGCCGGTTTATACGCGGCGCGAACGGAAATAATCGAAGCGTTGTAATCGAGTGGGAAATGCCACGAGAAAGTGGTGGGGGGCGGGAGGGGGAGGGCGGACTAGCCGCCGACTTCCTCGTAGCTTCCTCGTAATCGCGATCCCGACTGCCGACGCGCCGCGGACCTGCTTCTTCGCTGGCTTGAATATCTTCCACCCGGAGGTCGAGGCACTTTTTCGAGACCCGGGGTGGACGCGCGCGGTTCTTTGACTTTTCGTTCGAACGGAAATGACCTTTGCGGCGAGAAATGGTTTTTCTTCATCCCTTCACATGTATATATGTTAGTGGCTTCCATTTTCTTTTCTTGATTACCTTTTTACGTTGTGTAATTCGTTGATTTAGTATTAAATCTGATTCAATTAATTATATAAACGTATCTATTTTAACGAATTTTGGTCACTCATTTATAAATTATTTTTAGAAATAATTATTTTAGGGATATATAGAAAAGAGGAATTGCACAAAATTGTTGTAATACAACATATGATGAAATACATTAATCTTAAAAAACTAATATTTATTCTAAGAAAAATAAAATGTTATTTAATCCTAACGAACACTTGATTATAACGGATAATGCTTCGTTATATTTTAACCTTGATTTGATTTATTTTTATATTTAGTACAATTTTTAAAACCGGGAAAGAATCACGACAGATTATCGACCCGCTAATGGGGTAATTTAAAAAAGAACGATTTCGCTATTGACTTTATACAGATACTCGTGTGTAAATGTCACAGTCACCATGGAATTCGTCGGATCGGTGAAGACGTTAGATCATCGAGACTTGGGAAGTAATCAACTCAAATAATTCCGATAAGTTGATAAGAGATAACAAGATGATACAGCGTCGACCTCCAAAAAGTAACCTTTTTCCTTCCTTTCGTTCTTTAGATAAACTTTTATTCAACATTTCTCGATAAGGAAACGAATTTCAATGTTTCCCGAATGTACCTACGTTCCCGTTTTCTTTTTTGTCTATAGTCTCATTTCAACGAACTAATAGACATTTTTTTATCAACGTGTAATTAGATAGGATCGTTAAGTATACGCTCCTCTTTATAAGAATCGGTTAACGGTTTTCAATGATACGTTCAAAGTTTCCTGGATACGCCATAATTTTGTTCAGAGATAAAAATCACGAGGCGGCGGGGTTTCAGAGACGTTAATCGTCGTTACTTAACGAACAGGTGCATAGAGGTGCGCGGTGGTTCGCCCCTTTTTTCGGGTTTTTCTTCCGCAAGAATCGGCAGGCGAGGTTTGAAGAAGGACCCCTTCGAGAAGCAATGCAGGTAGCCCACGTTTCTGGACGCCCACAAACCTGTTTTACCTGTTATATCCTGGCTGGCTTATGAGTACCACCGATTCTTATGCCTGATCTTTTCCCCCTGCCTTCCTTTCCTTACCGAAGAATTCTTCCTACAGAAAAGCAAAAAGAAAGAAACGAACGAATCGAAAAAGGGGAAGCATCGTACGACTCGTCAATCAAATCGGTTAAATCACTGTGAACCGTTGATATTGTTTAAACGATAAACTCACAATAATATAGTCTATTACTCGTTATAGAAGCTAGTACCATGGTCACTATTTCTTTTCTGCTATTCATGAAATAAATTAAATTCTAAGAAATGTTATTATTCGAGTGATAACATTTGAAAATTTCACAAGACAAATATGTAAGACTCGACGCTAGAAAATGATTTATTAGTCGTACAAGAAATACAACTTCTTTATAAATAAATAATTAAAAAGGAATACAACTTGCAAGTTTCAACGGTGGATCCGTTGGTGTCATGGTATTGAAACTTTTCTCTCGAAAAATATTGTGTCGGTGGTTTCTCTTTTAGGACAAGATCCTTTTGGAATTCGAATCCAAGATTTAATAGGTCCCCGAAGAGGGTAGAAAGGAGCCGGTAACTTTTCAGAAGGATCCTTTCTTCGATCGATCAGACACGTAAACGTGAGCAGGGAGGATCCCGGACAGTCCATTGTGGATCATCGTTCTCTTTGAGGGGGGAGAAAAAAAAAAGAAAGATTTCGACCTCGGGAGTTCTGGCCACATACCTGTCCCGTGATTAATGTTACGCCTCCTCGGAAACCTTTTTTGGTGCTTGACAACCGCCGGAAAATCCGGGTAGACCAATAACATTGGCTTTAACTCTGCATCACATTAACACACACAGAAACGGCAGCGAATTCCTCGAGACGTTCACTATCGCTGTTATTTATAACAATTGAATTCTACCTCTTCAATCCTCGTGCACTGGACAATTTGACTCAAGTCAGACATTAATCTTTAGTAATACTTTTTATTACAGAAACTTGTAAATTAATTTGACACCAGTAGTGTGCATAATTAACGATCCCGCGATGTGTAAGTATGTTTCTTTAACCCTCATCCGTCCCTTGTGTTATCTGGCACATTTTACTCTCAAGGAATGACGTTATTCTGTCAAGAAATTTTAGGATGTATGCACTCGAATTGTTAAAACTTAATATTGCATTCCCCGTACCAATATGGTCACACGACGATAATAGTACACATCCACAAGCCTTTCCCTTGCCTGTAACAAGAAGTCTCATCGGTCCGTCACGTCAACACCTAATATTATCCATTGCATCAACAGCAGTACATTGCTGTCTCAAGAATTCCAAGAAGGATTTACGATCACAATGAAATAGATATTTCAAATACTTTCATACAATAACGTAAGATCTCAAACAGTCCCATTATTGGGACTTTTCTTCTGTTCCCCCGTTGGACACTGCCAATTAATTGAACGATGATAAATACGGTCACAGGTGCATAGGATGAGCTCCTGAAAAGACGAACGATTTTGATAAAAACCAGAATTTCGTATATCGAGAAGAAGAAGAAGAATCCGTTTTGTCGCGGTTACGTCAACGCGTCGACCGGAGGAAGAAAGAAAGGGAGATCCTGCAGCCTCGAAGAATGCCGTGTAATGATGCTGCACATCCGGGAGGACGGCTGAAATGACTTCGATCCCCTCCTCTCTCTCTTTCGCCCTCACGGCTGGTCCCTTCTTTTTCCACCTCTCCCCACCTCCGATTCTCCGTCTCCTTTCTTCGCCTCGTGTGTCTCGTTTACGCCACTTGTTTTGATTCTGAACCTTTTATCCGCCTGTTTCTTTTCAGTTTTGTTTCCGCGCCGGTTGCTCCTCCTCCTTTCCTTCAAATCGAGTTAACCGTTTCTCGGATCTTTTCTTCGTTTCTTCTTCCTTCCTTCGTCCATCTCCCCCACCCCCTATTTACCTGACTGAGTGTATGTATGTACACTCACGAGCAAACCCGGCTGCAACTAGGGGAAAAAATAACATAGGGAAACGGCGTCGTACCATTTTTTAAATTTATTTCAGGTACTGAAACAAATGTTAAATCGAATGTTAATTTTGTATAAATTTCAGTAACTCCCAAAACTAAATGGTAGCAGGCCCTTCGTTAATTTCACTTTTTCCCCTAGCGGAAACCGAGTTTGCTGAGCCGGTGTATGTACATATTATCGTGTTTTATTTCGCCCGATATATCTTTTACTCCTCGGCGCTGCAAAGTTTTTCATCCGTTTCCAGGACTTTTGCAGTTGCCGTGCATCCGTGAGCTACCTGGGCTGGTAATGGGATTAGACGGAGGTGAGAGAAGCAGTGGCGTAATCGCTCGTGGTTGCATAGACAGAGGAGAAAGAGAGGGTGGATGTGGAACAGTCGCGGAGAAAAAGAACGGCGCAGACAGAGGAACCTAGCGGATCTCAAGGTAGCCTCTCCATTGGTCCTACTTCTTGGTGCGTCAGGCTAAGAACACCTTCTACGGCGTGTAACGTGTGTCTCTGGGATTAATAGACGATCATTTTCGGTGAAAAGACTCTCGACCGAAATGCTCGCCTTAATTATAGAGTAGGTAATATCGTTACGTCATTATTAGGCTGCGGCAGATGTTGCGAACCGTCTTCGGAATACATTAGCCGGGGCATTTAATTCTTGTGAACGGAAGTTTACGTTTAAAGATGCATTGTAAATACACATTTCTGCTCTTAACCTCTTGGGTATGAATGACTAGTATAATTGTCACGAAGAAATGGCAATTTTTTATGTAATGACTAGTAGGTATACCTGTCATTCGAGAAAAGTAATTGCCATTTGTTATTTAAATTAAAATTTTTGTGCAAGGTATAACATAAGAAAATGTCAATTTTAGACAGTTTAGAATATTTTCAGACTACTTGACTAGGCTAAGTTCTTTTTACATCAGTTTTCAAAGTTTTTTGAACAACACAATTATGTATGTTTAAGTTTTGTAAATAGTATAAATAAATTTAATGAATAAAATTACTCATTTTTGAAAAAGAAACAAGTGCTGTTTCCTTATAATTTAATTCAATTTATAAGAATGGAAAATTTTAGGGTGGTTCCATAGTTATGCCACTCAGTGCACAGTACAGTGTTCTACATGAAGTGAAATATTACTTTACTGGTCTACAGAACAATTCTCTGTCAGAAAAATAAAAAAATAAATGTCTGACAAATTACAAATGTTTCTTACACCTTACACGATAAAACATTTATCCTCATATTCCATAAATAATAGCACGAGCAAATGTGTCAGTCGTAACATCCGCCCAAGTATCAAATACGTCAACATATAACAATCCCCCACGTACATACCTTTTTTTTTTAAAAACCATTAATAAACTTCATTCTTTCGAGTCACATGGACGAATTGATTTCCATTAAATTTTAAAGTCAAACTGAAATTACCGGTTATATAAAGCAATGACGTAAAACGTCGACAATTCCAATTGACTTTTATCCATTGCTGGTATGCACAATGACAGCTAGCGACTGGAAATTCGTGGTAGAAGGTATTTGAACTGTAAAACGTGAAAAATTAAATTGACAATTTTTTACGCACGTGCCGTGAAGATTTTCAAGTATGTGACAGGATAACAGTATACATGCATACATTTACAAACGCGGCACCATAGTCACATACACATACAAACGTTGTTTCGAAATCCGCTCTTTTTCTCTCTCTCTCTCTCTCTCCCTCTTCGTTTCCTTCCCTCCTTCTTTTCTCTTTCTCCTTCTACCTTAGTTTCTTCGCACTCTCTCCCTCTCTCTTGGCCTTTCTTTCTGCGGTCTCCCGCGATTTCTAATTGGGCAACGCAATTTCCTTCCTTCGGCTCGCAGGAGGAATTCCTCGATTGCGCCAACACCAACGTGGATTACTAAACTTCTCTCTGTCTTTCTTACTTTTCCTCTTGCTCCCTCAGCAGACCCTGATTAGGATTAGGAGAACGTATCTTCCATCGACTGTACCTCCTTCTTAATTGTTTTTCTTAAAAAGAATACCTTGATTGTTGCTCTTTTTGAGAATTGGAATACTTACTGAAAGCTTAACTATTTGTTCCTTGTAATACGTTGATAGACTGAGGAAGTTTATGGAAATTCAGAATGTCATTTTAGTTTCAGTGGCTATCCATAAGACGCCTGTTAACCCTCGGGCACTGCACTCGTTCGAATTTGTACCAGTGAAACATTGTTTCCTCTGTAACATTCCATCTGGCTAGCCTAATGGTATCAAATTTTCATAGTTAAAAAATTATCACCCATTTTAACAATCATTACCATTGAATTTCAGAGGAAATTATACCCTAAAAAATATGTTATGTGTTAGCTTTGCTTTTATTCCCTTCAAGTTCTTAATCACCAAAGATTGACAATTCCAATTCGCACTATGTATTGGGGTATGTAGTATTTACGTATGCTGAGGTAGGGTATGGTTAAGGGTTAATTTACCTTTAGTTTAGGATTCAGGAAGAAATGATTACATCATGTTATTAGGGCTGTTTCTGTTTCACGAATATATTTTGTTACTGTGATTGAACGGTTTATTAATAGGTTCTTGATTATTATTGATCGTGGGAAGCGAACAATAGCTAAGTAATAGCTAAGAAAGCTATTAGTACCGCCACTTTATTTATTTTACTTAAAAAAACGTAACATATAGAGGCATGTGTACACAAAAATATATTATTAAATTGGTTATTAAAATAAAAATTATTACCATTAAATACATGTATGTACGTTGGTATTTAAAAATTAAAGTGAAATTTGAGCGTCAAAGATGCGACTGCGTAAGTAGGAAATGATGGCGAAATCATTCTAAAGAAAGAGTCATAATTTTACTATTCAATCTATACATATATATTGTTCAAAATAAATTGTTAAAGTATCTAAGAATTACTTTAATTTTTGAGGCGACAGTTATAGGGACATTCGGACTGCTCACAGATTTCAATTAATAATCCATTAATTCTTCATACTCAATGGACAAAATTATTTTTTTTAAATGAAAGTGATGTTAAATAATATGATGTTCCAAACTGAGACGATTGTTAGGTTAAACTACACGCGAAATGATAACTGAAGTTACTACAATCTTAATGGGGCAGTAATTGGGTTATCTACCCTTGTATTTTTAAATTGTCAATTTGCATGTACCTATTTCTCCAACCAACTAATAACAGCTGAAACATAATACCGACGACACGTGCTTCAATAGATGTTTGAAAACTTTCGTTTCGTCGTCGATTTTATTCTCGATAAATCCGCGAAATTTTATCGTTTCACGCGTACCACGTTAATTCGGTATCCGGTAGTATTTATATCGATTCTTGCACGAATACGTTACGAAGTAACTCGAATTCCTATCGTCTATCCTCGCGTCTAGAGTCGCGTCTATGCGAGGTCGACTCTATTTTTGCCCCGGGTATCCGTCAGCTCGACCTCTTCCTCTGATTCCGAGGAAATCCCATGCCCGACTTTCTTCCTCTATTCTCCTCCCGAAATTTCGGCCGATTGCCAGCGAAGTTCCGAGCGAAACTCAGATCCGCACCGGCTCTCTGTCAAAATGAAGGGATATTTAACACGTTCACCAGCGGACAATTTTTATACATTCTCTTCCCACGACAGGAAAAAACGTTCACAATGGAGGAAGTATTGACTTAGCCAAAAAGTTCGTGTGATTTTTGGCGCCAGTTGTCCTCTGGCGCTCTAAAATGCAACTGACTTAAGACTTGCTTGAGACCAAAATTTGTGTTCGTACAGACCAATGGAATTTAAAAAGAATACATGGAAGCTCGAATCCTGTGACGACCGGAGAAAATCGAGAAAATAATGCGTTCCTGCCTCGGAGGCGGGAAAAGCACGTTTCGAACGAGCCTCGAGTTAAAGTACCGGTTGAAACGGTACGGTATTACGTATTATCTATAAGTTACATTTCCCGATGTATGCACGGCTCTTTTCTCAAGCCTTGGGAACACAGCGCGCGCGTCCGTTAGAAACGCTCGATCTGGATGCGTTTATCTGCAACGTTGACAAACTCGAAGAACGCGACAAGACGTCCGCTACCGCCTTACAGAACCCGGATACTTGGTTATTCTTGGCTGAATTTGCGTTAAATGACGGCTGAAAGGTTCTGTAATTATTTACGGCGGCATTATAATAGAATTTTATGATAGTTCGAGTAATGCGCGGCAATAAAATTGGAATCGATCAAGAGTCTAATCTAGTGAAACTGGTTTCTCGTTTGAGGAGTTCTTTGTATTCTGGTTATTTCATTTTAAGGCTGTGGGCTATCGACATCGGTGAAATGGAGTCTTCTAAATTGTAGAAATAAATCAGTGCAGAAACAATGAGGAGATAAATGTAGAGATAAGGAAAGAACAAATAGTCTTGAGTCAGTAGTTGGAATAAGCAATAGGGATTTTAACGATCATTCGATCTTGTATAAGGTTTGACTTTTTACACTGGTAACGTCGAAAATCAGTAGAGTTTAGATGAAGTGATAGTAATAATTTATGTATAGTGCATAATTCTATTAAGTATTTGGGTATTTGTGAGTGGTAGTGTAAGCAAGGCACGGATGTATCCGAATGGTGGTATTTTGACAATTGTAGTTAAGTAAACACAAATTGCATAGTAGATATATTCGACCATATAATATCATAGAAAACTATATCCTGGGTTCACAAAGAAAGAATAATTCTGGTTAGATTGCAAGAAATACATGTACTGTTCGCCACTGTGTACGTAGCGGTTCTGTTTCCGTCGAAAATCTTCATAAATATTGAACAATTGCTTCAGCATCTGCTATTCTAAATAGTTTCCCTCATTTTTCTTAGCAAAAGTTCAATTTCACATCAATCGAATAAAATAAAACTGCAATATCAGCTTAAATGCGACGGCCATTACTGTTACCTGTACTTAATGCAACAGTACATTTCACCTTCAATGCACACGTGAATATTAAATCGGTGGGAAATAAGCACCCATTTGAGTACGTTAAAATTACTGTTCTTTCCGCTATAATTGCAAACTATGTAGAATTCCTTCGATTGTTTCCATAACATGGCAAGACTGAGACTTTGTAGACTTAAAATGGGAGTTTAGTGGATCACATTTTAATCTGTCTACATAAACTTTATAGCATTCTAACATCGTGATGGGCCATTTGTTTCCCACAAACCTAATAATTTTTATAGTAATCATCCCGTTGGAAATGTTTGAATACCTTCCGCCAGGAGTGGTACCAATTTGTGTCCATTTCAACCTGTTGACTGGGAAAGACGAGTTAACTAATCATTTATGTTTGATTATACGTAATCCATAATAATTCTTTATTTTTATCGTCAATCATCTATGTATATAGAATCTCTCATTCAATCATGCAGAAATACTTGTATTAGTGCAAAGTAGGTCTTACTCGCGGTTGTTGCAGAGCAAAGTTGTTCGGTTAACAGATTAGAACGTTGACTGGTATGGGGGTCACCGGTGTCTGATGACGTCAAGACTAATCAAAACACGCACATTAAACAACTGATAATATTTTATACTTTTCGATACTACTTATATTACAACAAAAACTGGCAACAATCAGCAAAATAAATCTGTGATCAAATGGCAAAACGTGATGTGTACGATTTTCCTAATTTTACAGTACAGCAATTTTAATGTTTATTCAGCTGTGAAAAGTTACAGTATACTTAAAAATAGTAGATCTTTGATTATTTTAAAGATATAAATAATTAAAGTTACTTTTCAGATTGACTATGAATATATGTCAAATTTATCGAAGTATAATGTTGTTTCGCTGGTAAATCAGAGGTTCTGGGATCGAATCCCGTTCACTGAAATATTTTTGTTTTACTTTGCCAACGCAACTTCGACAACATTGAGTTATATTTATAGTACATCTTAAAGGTACGTAACTTTAATTGTTTATATCATCAAGGTTATCGAATATCTACACCTTAAGAATTCAACTGATCATTCCCAAAAAATCGATATTTCCAATTTCGCCCATCGAACTTTCCAAAATTAGCCACCGTCCGCCGCGATACAACCCACGTATTTATGTATTGTCCTCCAGTTAATCTGCCAACGATGTATCGCATTTCGAGCCCATTTCTTTTTTCGTTGCTTGTTTTCCGTAGGATTTCTCGGGTCGTGTGTATATCAGCTCGAACTGGTACACATACGCCCGACAATACGGGGCGAACAAGTTGAGACAAAGAATCGCAATAAGAGGGCGGAAAGAGGGGGCAGGGAGGAAGGGCGAAGGGGGGGGGGAGGGCAAAGTGGAGGCTAGAATCGAGTATTAATAGACTCTGGTGGCTGGAAGCCGGAACTGAAGAGCGCACCTCCTTCTCCTAGTTGAGTCGGTCGTTCGAGTTGCTCGGCCGCAGAGAAAGAGTGAGAGAGAGAGAGAGAGTGAGACAGACGGACAAAAGGATAGAAAGAGGGGCAACACGGCGGACAGAAGGAGAGAAAGAGAGAGGTCGGCTTATTTATAAACGCAAGATAAAGCGTGTGGCAGGCAGTGCCGTGAGAGGAAGCCGTTCGAGCGTGGCTCCCACGCTTCCAGATACGCATTACGTATGCGCCTTAGCCTTTCGACTCCTACATCGCGCAACCAACCGAATGGACACACAGCCCGTGGAACCATCATTATCCACGAAACGGTCCGGCTACCAATTGTCATTCCTCGCCCGCAGACTTTCGGCCAAAGGCTGGAAAATTGCCGTGGTATAATGTATGTCTCCCGTTTCCATCCGCGGAACGGACCAGTCCCCTGTTACAACCGAGGCGAGAAAAGAAATTGACCAATGACACGCGTGTGTCCTGGGGCCTGGTGTCGGAACATACACTGGGGAGGGGCGCACACGGAAGTGCTCGAATGGTCCCGCATGAATTCTTGAATCCTAGAACGGACACGATGCGGTCACCGACCAAATTTTAATTTTGGATACAGGAATGTAAATAAAAATTGAAATAATGAGATTTTCTTTGGAAATTGATCAATGACTCCCGTGTCCTCGGGCCTTGTTGTTTGAACATACACGCAGGAGAGGGGCAATCAATGGTTCCAAGGGTTAAAGACGACATAGTGGAACAGTTTTTTTCAATGTCGACTTTTTTCGATATGACGCAGCTGTTGTCCCTTTAAATGGAAACAGGTTCTAGATTCATCAAGTTTCATCAATTTTTACACAATGGTACATCTTGTCACAATTTTCAGACAGAAGGCATACAAGTTGCACAGCCTTCACTAATTCCTGTTCACGATTCTTTGCCAAATAATCTGAATTAATTATCGAGTCCATACACTGTGGCGGATAACCCAGCGATAAATTGGTATAAGGAAACATATTTATAAAGATCACGAGGCAATTTGATTGATCATTTGATACGGACATGTTTCCTGACACGCTGATAACTCTGTCGCCAAACGAGATGATTTCAAAAAACGTATTGTTTTCAGGACCGATTTCCATTTTCAAGCAATTGCTGTTCTTAGGCGTTACCAATTAATGATCCACTATTTTCTTAACAAGTTGGCCAGATAATTTGAATGTAGTATGTCTGCCCGTCTTTGTGCTCGATCAACATGTCATAGGACACTGAAGAACAATGATGAATATTCTTAGAACAGTATTATCTGTTAAGTTCATTGAAACAAAAATTGATATCGTTGAAAAGAAAGTTCATAAATTACACTCTATACGTCAGTTTTAACCCTTGTGCACTGTTCAATAAACTATTCCATTATTATACTTTGAATTAAAATCGAGTTATGGAAATATATTTGCCTATCGCTAAATTATAAATATAATCTACTGATGTCAGATAAATTTACAAATTCCTATAATAACAAATGTAATTAAAAATCAAACATAATAATACCTGTTACATATTTTGATCCTATAAAATGAGACTTCAACCTTACTTTTAAAAGACTTCCTACATTTATTTGGATATATTAAACTCTGTGCACCTTCCTCTCTGTATTTGACCAAACTGGCGTATGATATGTTGGGGAATATTATTAACACATCTGACATTTTTCAATTGCCAATTTAAATACGTATTATATTTCACAATAATTTAAAAGAAATTTGTTTCAATTGATTCCAATGAACCAACTGTTTTATGAAGTACATCTAAAACAAAACACCTAAAATAATAGGGAGTTATTGATAAGAAAACTAAAGAAGAATTAGAAGTGCATTCGACATTTTTAAATTGCCATTTTAAATATCTATTATATTTCACAATATTTAAAAAACATTTGTTTACATTAGTTCCAATCAACCGTTCTTTGAAGTACATTTTACATAAAACACCTAAAATAATAGTTATTGGAAAGAATTAGGTGTTAATGATTAATGTGTTAAAGTAGAATTTGTTTTTCAATTATCGAAATAACTGGAAAAACGGTAGATTACTGCTCGGTTACACCTGGTATCATCTCAGAGGTGGGAGAGGAGTTGCAACGTTACCTTAGAGAAGTACGATTCTCGCAATTTATTCGAGAGATGCGTATCGTTCGCACGATTATCGGCTGGAGCCGGAATCCGTGTCGACGCAAAGCGGAATCCGCGTGGCCGAGGAATGCACTCAATTATGCAGGACACTCGAATCACGAGGGAGAGATATTCTAGCCGCGTATCCGCAACCGAATCGGTTTCAATCGATTGCGGCAATTGCGAGAATTATCACCACTACCGTATCCCTCGCTTCTTCGACCACCAAATTGAACGACGAACGATCTGACGGCCAATTAAATTAACTCGTGTTAAAGCAAATCGAAATATGCACGAAACAAATCCTTTTTCGAAGGAATATCGCCATTATTCGCCCTCTAACGATGGAATTTTGTTTTAGAAATGTGAATTAAATTAAATAATAAAGTGGCAAATACTACGAGTTAGTTTGTTTAAAAGGAACAATAATTTTATTGTTCCAAAATTCATTAACATAACAAATATTATTAATACAAACTGAAAGAATTCGTAATTATTTTTCTCCAAGGAATGTTAAACTTGCAATAAAACAGTGTTTTTATCATTGTTGCATCAAATATAAATACTACTACTTTTAGAAATACTTTAGGCATCGAAATAAATTCCAATTTGTTAAATAAAACGAAATTTTTCAAAAAGAATAATTCTTCGATAAAATAATTTTTCCTCTCGCTTATCTAAGCGTCATCGGACGAATTGAATTCCGGCTGTCCACGGAACAAAGAGCTGCCTTTAACTAAAGAAGTAGGGATTAACAACGTTTCAGATTAGGATGTTTGTCTTTCCGCAATTTTTGTTGTTGCTCGCCTCGTGTCGATAAGAACCGGTACTTCCGCTGACTCGATGCACCGATAAAGCTCTGGAACTGTTAAAGCTTCGCGAGGAAACGCGAAAGACCTTAATCGCATGGGAAAAAGTCCGGTGAGTCATTGTATAGAATACTTTTTCGAATTCTCACCTATTTCACTCTTATATCCACGGCGAATATAGAACAATTTCAACATTATATAATATAAGTAAATAAACATAATAAAAAGTAAAAAGCATTTTATCACCATCAGATGCACACCTTAAAACCATGTACATCCTATTTAGTCATTTTTTCTTACTTTCAATAGTAGCGGAAATAATTTAGGTGCTCGAGTTAAAATTAACACCCTGTATATAGTATATACTATATAAAAATATTGTATTCATTTGCAAGAATTCGTTACAAATGATATAAAGTTTGCATTTTTGTAGAAATTGATTTTGATTCATTCGTCAGACATATTTTCATTCCTCCAAATATCGAGGCATACTTAACGAAGAGACTCAGCCATCGTTATGAAAGGGTTAAATGAGACTTTTGGTTGGTAATAATCAAACTGTACATCTTCATGAAAATTAATTAATTTGTAATAATGAGAATTAGACGGAATTTTGTTGTTTGTACTA
Source organism: Dufourea novaeangliae (assembly GCF_001272555.1). Lineage (NCBI taxonomy): Eukaryota > Metazoa > Arthropoda > Insecta > Hymenoptera > Halictidae > Dufourea > Dufourea novaeangliae. The sequence continues at coordinate 2,192,080 of NW_015373988.1, read as the reverse complement.
AGGGCTTCGTTTCATTGGAAATGGATATATAGATAATTAAGCTGATGTTTGATTTTCTTATTTAGGTTAAAGTGGCAGAGTATTTGAGGTAAAAGTAGATTTGGTAAATTTTACTAAGTATATAAGCAATATTAAATATTACAAAATCTTTATTTTATATGATTTATGAGATTTAGTAATACCAATTTGACGAAGTAAAGAATTGTTATATATGTATTTCTTTTTATCACTGAAGATTGCGTTTGATATACGATACCTACTTGTGACGTGGGGCTTTCAAATAAAACGTATATTTTTTTGAAAAATGCAGTTACAACAGTTAAGAACTGTTTCGACGAAATGCACTTAGCAGATTAATGCCTAAAGTGGCGGAATCTGTATAAAATTTTGTGTCCAACCGTATCAACAGTGAATTAATTCCTGTGTCGCGAAATTTCTACTAAATTTCGATCAAAGCCCAACAAAACCAGTCTGTTATTACGGTTTTAAAACGCTCAGGTTGATATCTAGATTTTCGATGGAGAAACCACAGGAAGGTTGGGAACCGGCGAGATGGAGGAAGAGGAGAACGAGCGGAACTGAGGTCCGCGGAGCTTCCTTTCCTTCGGACATGCCTCGCTGCTTCTTCGTCCTATCCCACAGATTACGAACGACTTTTCTCTCCTTTCAACGAACGTAGGTGGCTCTCTGTTATCTCCGGTTGTCTCTGTTCTGAACGCGACGATACAGTAACCACGACAATGCCGATCGCTATTACGACCGTCTCGGCCTCGAAAGTAGGAACTACGTTCGACGCACCTACTTCCTGGACGACCATCACCGACATGGTTCTCTCTTCGAACGACAAGAACGTCAGCGACCATCGCCAGACAATATTCAAGACTTTTATTTACTATATCGGATTATATGTTACATAGATTATATAGGGCTCTGTGAAAAATACAGTAAATAACAAAGCTGTAAGTTAATACGATACACACATCGCAAAATTATTGTCGACGGTTGTGTAATATTTGATGTCACGTTACTGTTTACTATATTTTATATGAAATATCATAGCACAATTGCAGGGCAGGCAATTGAAAATTTTATAGATATTATTAATTCATATATTCTTTTTTCTTAACCAACATATTTTCATTTCTTTTTCTCCTGTAATGGACTCTATGAACTATTTCAAACTATTGTTTTATAATTATATTAGATCGTTGTATATAAAATGGTTCTCTCTTTCAACGACAAGAACGTCAGCGACCATCGCCAAATAATTTTCACGACTTATATTTACTATGTATATCGGATTGTATGCATTTATAGATTATACAGGGCTCTGTGAAAAATACAGTAAATAACAAAGATTTCATCAGATGCGACGGATTCACCACTTTATTCTTAACCCTTTAACGCCCAGACCGTGAAATCGTTATTTCAAAGTTAAGAGACTGATTATACACTACCGCTCATAAGTTTAATCGCATCCGTTGAGATGCAGTGAAACTGAAAGTAACTGTAGGAGAAAAATGAATTGTGTTGTATATCATATTACTTGAAATTACAGGGTAATCAGATAATTGTGATCTGTAATCTGATAATTGCGATTAAATTAAACTTATGAGCGGTAGTGTACACTCTCGTGCATAAATATTAGGACCCTTATCGAATATGACGTTGGTGTAATAAGGTGCTAAAAAATTGTTGAAAGCCTGAAATAAATTTTTTTTTATGGGTTCTTAAAGCTCGATGGACATTTGCTTAAATATAAAGTAATAAAACCAGTCCAAAATATATCATTTTTGTGGAACATCACAATTTCTCTGTGCAGATCAGGTGTCCTAATATTTATGAACGGCAGTTGTATATATGTATATGTATACAGTGTGTCCTATTTAAATGGTCTCACTCAAATATCTCCGAAACTGTTGACGATATTAAAAAATGTTTCAAGCAAAAGTTAAATGGTATCAGGGGGCACACTTTCTGTGAAAGGTTGGTATGGTATTTTTCACTTTAACTATAATATCACATAGTTACAAAAATAGTTGGTTACTGATTGAATATAGAGAAACTAAACAGAAATAAGCAATTTTATGTCTTGTAACGTAGTACATGAAAAAACTGTAACTTTGATTATGAAAGGATCTCTATCGAGGCAACTAGTTAATACATATTTGATATTCAGTTTGCTCTCTAGGAGTTCAAGTAACTGCTTCAATTGCATATCGTTAAGTTTTCTTGATGTTGTAATTGTTATGCAACGCAGTATACATAATATTTCAGTATCTTCAGTCACTTCCTTTTCTATTATTCTGGTCTGTATACATCAGGAGAATAGAGTTGCTTGAGAAATAATGATAGTTGATTATAAATGAAGACGAAACACCTGTTGGCGACTCATTAGACCAATATTTTCCTCTTCCTTCTATTCATGACTCAGTTATAAACAACAAATATAACAACAGTTCCAAAAGGTAGTATGTGAGTAGGTTAAGAAAGAATGGAGGGGTAGGTTAAGAAAAATGTTTGAAGGGTTTTAGAATATTTAAAAACCTAACAGAGGGAGTATTAGGACGAGATATAGTGATGTTGAAGATCCTAGGAAGAGTGGAATAACTTTTTAGTAGCGTCGAAGAGCCTAGGAGGAGATATAGCAGTCTTGAAGATCCTAGGAGGACTTAAATAATTTTTTAGTACTGATATTGAAAAGTTTAGAAGAATATTATAATAATACTGAAGACCTAGATGGAGTTAAAAAATCTTGAAGCAGTAGTGACATTGAAGAATCCACGAAGAGTTAAAAAAATTTGTGGTAGTAATGTTGATTAATCTAGAAGAAGTTAAAATCCATTGTTCACAAAAAACGTGTTTAAAATTTTTCATACAAAAACCGCCTTGCATATGTTAATGAAATTTCAATCTAGAATACGTATTTTAACTGTTTCGCTAGATTAAAATATAAAAAAAAATTCATCTTCTCCATCATCCAAAATGGCGCCTGAGAGCAGCGAGATCAATTTTAATTCAAATAACTGCAATTTCAACCCTCAAATAGAAACTTATCGCGAACTACAACTTCCTCTCTGTAAGTTCTTCTATTCCCGGTAATTAGATAACAGCAGGAAACCGCTACGGGTTGCATAATATCGATGTTGCGCAATCGATACCTTCACCTTATGTGCGCCTTACGTCGTCTCGCCAAGTGAAAATCAGTAGGAAAGTGTGTCTGTGCGTGTGTGTGTGGGTTTGTAAGACAGTGGAAGAGGGAGGGAGTGACAGAGAGAATAGCAGGCGAGGAAAGAGAGAAGCAGATATTTCCAGAAAACCGAGCTGATTTCTAAAAATCGAGGAACAAGTATTCGGTACAGCAAATTGCACATTCACAGTTTGTTGACAATATAGAAAACAAAGACCGAGAGTACATCGTAAAGTATTTACATGCTATTTTAGAGATAGGCTAGTTTTTTTTTAAATAGACCTGAGTATTGCTTCAATGAAATGATTTATGAGTGTTTCCGATAAATATTAATTTCGTGGTTTTATAATGTTATTTCTACCTTTGAGACCTTTGTACTTTTGATACCTTTTGAGTCCAAAGTACTGTGTAAATTCACTCGTGAAGCAAAAATTTCCGACCGTCGTCCTTTCTACCATCTTCAAGAACAATTATCAGACCCATTTTCAGAGTTTCATAATTTTACGGAAAACAACTGTTTTAATTTCTACTTGGAAACTTTTGGGACCGACAGTGTACATATATGTATTTCAAAAAATCCACAAAGTTATTCCCTCTTTTATTTAATCAGCTAATACGATCCCCGGTCACCGGTGTCGTCCAAGCGTCAACGCGTTAATGGTTGAACAAAAAAAAACACAAAGATAAATAGTTAAAGACCTAGGGAAACGGTTAGAAACCGCGAAGACATCGAAGAAGAACTGAAAAGAAGAGACAGAGGGTTGGAGGGGACAGGCTGAAAAAGTTGGACAGGTAGGCAATAGTGTGTTGCGGTATGCTCGAGCAAGCGTGATAGGTGATGTCACGACGGCTAACTGCTCCAGAACACGCCAGGACCCTAACCACCGAGGAAATCTATCGCAATTGGGCCGAACGACATACTATCGCTCATACGCCCGTCTAGCATCGAGTACCGTGTGTATGGAGTATCGGGTATCGGGCAACAAGCGACGATCATCGGTATATCCAGAGGACTGCCAATCCGATTACTCAATCCAACAACCGGGGAACACCTTTACCGATGTCGTTAACCCTTTCGTTCCCGTGTTATTTGATGTATTAACCCCTTTTGCCAGGGCCGTTCTTGTCTATATATATATATACATACGTTTTTAACATTTGTCATTCAAAGGGAATATTTCTTAATTTTTACTTTCATAAAATGAAACAAAGATTATTAAAGAAAATTGTTGTTAAATACAAAACTAACGTATAATGTTTGTAATAGTGATGTTACAGTTCATATATAGCGACATAATATAAAATCTGCGATCGCCTCTGGGTTTGGCCACTCAGGTGCGGAGGCACCTTTCGCACTCCACTTTCATTAACTTACGCCCTCCTACTACACTAAACGACGATTATATAGCACATCGTCGAACTCGACTTGACAAACACTATCATAATATGAATAAAAAAATATAGGATTCCATTTAAAAATATTAACTTGATCTCAAAATTTTCCCCACTAGGTACTTTATCTGCGAAAAAGAATTAATTATATCTCATAATGTGACCCTCCACACCAAAGAACTATTATAATATTACGAAAATGGCCTGATCGTAAATCAGATATCAATAAAAATGGAATTTTTCACTTGTTCTGTAACATTCCATAATCCATGTAAAACTGAGTTAAAAATCGAACCACGTAATCTCAAAGATAATTGTAGCTCCATGCAGAGTTTAATTCATCTGTAAATGAAAGCGATATAATACCGAAAAAGGCACCTTCCGATTTCCATGAAACTTGGTAAAATTGCCTCAAATACTCCCAAAGGAACAGGTGTAAAGGTTTTTTTGCGTCCAAAAAATCGTCTACATGTGTTCATTTGGAAGAATTTGAGATAATTTTACCAAGTTTCGTCAAACTCAAAAGATGAACCTTTTTAGATCCACAGCCAATAGAAATATACGCCTTATGGTACATTCGCAATCACGGAAAAAATTGTATTTACTTCTGATGCAAGTAAACGCCTGTACAGATTCCGTAACAATGTTGCGAATCAGGTATGTAACGAGAAAAAAATCGCTTGGAGAAACCGTGGTTTCGTTGGGACAAGTGATAAACAACGAAATTGCGTGTTTCTCTGTTTATCGCGAACTGCAATTCTGACGCACGGCAAGAAAGGGTGGAATAAACCGTGAACGAACGTTTTTTTTTTTGTCAAGTGGGGGGAAGGGAACTCGGACATGAAAAAGTTGTCGTGGTCGAAACGATGGAGAAAGTCTGTTTCCGACTGGTGGCGCCTTAAGGCGTGTTCACACGCCGCCGACGGCGTCGTTTACGCACGGCCACGGATTATATAATCGGTTACGTTGCGAGCAATAATACGGGAGTTATGACAATCCAGCTTATGCCGTCTAACCCAATTCCCTCACATGTCTCTACTACAGTGTTCGTCACATTTTACATGAAATAAGAAAACAAATAATTATTTGAAATAGTGAGCTAAAATTTCAAATAATTTATTATTTTTATTTTACTAATACAACATTAGAAAAGTGGAACCTGCAAACGTTCAGTTACATCTTAAAAGAAACCAATAATTTATTTCGAAAGTTGACCAACAAATACTCAAAGAAAATAAAGTTCTAGTGCCACCGGATTGTGATTGATAGAAAAAAATTTACACTTGTATACAGTCAAAATTTAAAGACACATTAAGTAATTGAAATAAAAATATAAAAACCGACAACGGACTACAGAACAATGAAAATCACGTGAAATGATTACAATTTCTTTTCTTACAAACATTTGAAAAACTTATTTTCATGACATACCTAGATCGTTGAGACTCTTCTGTCTTCCTTATGATAAATAACACTTCCGTTTTTCACACGAAAAACTTCACTTGTCACTCACACTGTCTTAACTAAACGTAAGCACTTTTAATATCGAAGTCGTTCACGTAGAACAGCGGCCACGCTTATTAATCAGATTAATTGGATCGAAGAACAGGTTAGTAAGTGATGAGCGAAGATATGGCGGAGGAAGGGTCAGAAAGCGAGCGGAGAGAGTCGATCGTCCTCCCTCAACCACGCACGAAAAATCACAGCGAGACTTCCTGCGACGACAAACCGTCGACCCTAACTCTTCAGTACACTCTGTCAATTAGTTTCGCCAGGATTTCGGTTCCCACGAGAAACCATTAAACACCTTAACAAGTATACCCCCACCCCCCTCCCCCTTCGTTACGCCTTGGAAAATCCTTCGAGATGGATTGTAAATACATACAAATAATATTGGGTCGGATCATAAATAACTTCCATACAAGGTGAAGAAAATGTGTTTTCCTCCAACGATCCATAGCAGGTCAACGAACCAAGAAATAAAGACTAAGCTCTAGTTCTTAATTGTTCTATCTCCATTGGTTTCTAAACTGAGAAGTTTAGAACGAAGTCTAGGGTCGGATAATTCTCGTCGAATAAATTTATTCAATGGACGCTCGTCGAATAAAAATACATTTTTTATTCAAACTTCGAATAACGAATAAAGATAAAGTTCGAACAGTTATTTAAATTATTGTTTATCTAGATAATGCTCATCTCTGTCCTATACACGTATCAAATTCATTTCCGATTCCCAGAGTTGGGCAGAATTTTATTCGAATAATACTCACTGAAAAGCAGCAGTATCGAAGGGTGTCGTTCTGAGCTTTAAACAGTTAATAAGATTGAATAATTCGATTCCCTAAATCGAACTCAACATCGAACCTCCCAGCCGAGTGCGTTGGCGCGTTCTAAGCGAGATCATTTTCGTTCGTATCTGGTTTTGAAAGAGGAAGGAAAGTAGGCTTTGTTGCAAGATCATTCGACGGACACGTAATTCTTGGACACGCACCTTAGACACGTATTTCTTACCGGCTGTGGTATTTACATGACCGAACGAGAAAAAAAAAAAAGAAGGCAAACGAACAGAAAAGAGAGGAAAAGATCGCGCCGTTTAAAATGCACGACCAATAACCCCCCGTCCAGTGTGTGTGTGTGTGTATTTGTGTGATTTGGTTTATTCATTAGCGACCTTGCGCTATTAACTTATTGTCGAGCAATCGGACCGAGTCCAGACTTAGGATATTATCAGATCAAGCAAGAACGCTTTAGAAACGATCGGTGGAGAACGGCGATGGTGGTGGTAGTAGTCGGTAGGCGGACGACTGGGCCTCTAGCGTTAGAATAATAGCGTTATTAGAACTAGAAACCATGGCGACTTCAAAGGCATTCGTGTTATTCGCCTTTCACCGGTTGCCGTGGCTTAATGCTCTTCAGGGCCGACCTCTCCGGGACCCTCCGCGTTTCTTGTTTCATCATCATTTCTTTCGAGTCACGCAGCTTCCAACACGCAGGCGAAAATCATTGTTGGGATTGAGTTTTACGGGTAATACATGATAAGAAGCAGCAGTATTTAAGATCGTCATCCTGATCATTAAACAGTTCATGAGATTAAATAATTGTTTACCAAGTGTTTACTTGTTCAAGAAGAAATATTATTTTGTTACAAAAATTGGAATTACCACGTTCGATCAATAAAAAAGGAGGAAATATTTTTTTCATCTTTTGCTTTTCAGCTTTTTAATATTATTAATATATCACCCATATGTGGGTGACTCCAGGTCATTTTGTCAGCTGGCCTTGCCTGGAAAACCCAAGTAAAATGCGAAAACAGATGGCTATGGTTTTTAGGCAACTTTTGTCATTTATTGCTGACAATTTGCTCGAAACTGGTTATCTCTAGGATTTCAATGATTGTAAAATAAAAACTCTAAAATCCGTCATGTTGACGATTCCAATAGTTCCAGCGTTAAATGTAAATCAATAGAAACCGATCCAAAGTGGTTTCGCGATATTTCACAAGGACAATAAACAAAAAAAACTGTTTCAACGAAAGTTGGCAATGTGTACCTACCCGAGTTACTGACATAAGAGGTCTAAAAACCGTCATTCCAGCGATCGCGATGGAATCCATTCACGTTTAACAATTTCCTCGTCAACGAAGAAAATATTCCACGAAGCTTTTCCAAGCTCGGCGTTTCGTATTCGAGCGGCGAGATTCGCGAAAGAAGGGCGTGGCGGAGGAGAAGTAAGATAGAACCGCCTCGACAGGGGTTAGCCTGGCTGGGAGGCATTTCATTTCCTCGGCGACTTCCGGCAAACGCGACGCTTCCGCCATATCGGGGCCGCCGCCGCCGTAGCCGTCGCCGTTGCAGCCACCGACGTCGACGTCCCTTCGTCTTCCTGCGCTCCCCGCTTCCGGTTCCGGTACCCCAGCCACTCCTCCGCCATCCCCTTTCTCACCCCTTTTTCCTCGAGCTACCGCCGCCTCGTCCTCCACCCGACGCCTCTCCTCTCCTACAACTTCACGCAGCCCTTCCGTTTTCTCTCCGTCGTTCCCTTTTGCGCTTCCGTTCGTTTCCAACCCCCGTCGACTTCCGGCAACCGGCATTCTCCCGACTCCCCTCAATTCTCCCTCCACCCTCCCTTCCCCTCAACCACCCTGCAGCTCGACGTTACTTCCAGCTAGTTCCGGAGAGATTATTCCTATTTCAGTCCCTGGAATCCCAGCAGCAGCCTTCGGGCGTTATCCTAGACGACCTTTTCCTTTCCCCCACGAGGAGTTCCGATCCTCGAGGAGCGGTGGAAATCGATGCCCGTGGAACACGTCAACCTGGTCGATCATTGTTCAAGGATTCTTCTTTCGTTTCCTTCTTTTTTTTGGTATCTTAAGATCGAATTTCAACGGTGGTCGACAGGTTCAACGTCGTGACATTGAGTTGACATTAAGGTTCCTATTTGAGGTTACTTCGAATTTGAACGGTGTTTGAGATATTTGTGGCCATGATGGTCACTAGTGATCGACACTGAGTTTTTCATTTTCGCCATTTTGGAGTTCGACGGTGTTAACCCTCCGTGACACCCATTGCGTTTACTGATTCTGTCACCCCCTCTGGGTCGTTTATGTATGGATTAGAAATGTAAGTATTCGGATAATCGAACTATTCGAATAGTACGGCGTATTCGAATATTCGAATACATAGTATGAAGTATTTGTGTTATTTGAATATTCGAATACCTATAAAAGTGATCGAATTTCGGATTGTACCGAATAGGAATTTTAAAAACATTAAACTTTAATAAAATTTCGGGATTCGGCAAAACAAACTTGCGGAATTTTCTTCCACCATTTCTTTTCTACCCTCACGTGTAACAGAATTATAGCTCAGTTATCTGATTCTCACCCCATACAAGAAGTCATCACGTATGTGCTGTTTTCATTTCAAAGTCAACAGAACTATGTAAGATGGGTTGTTATTACTGGCACCGTGGTAGGAAAGACGAACTGTTTATCGAAAGACACTTTTCGGTTGGTTCTGGTTAAAAGGACACAAGCAATGATCGGTCGCGCAAGGGAGGCCCACGTGTGTCGCAGTTGGACGAGGGTAACCTTTCGCGTGACCCTAGAACACGAGCCCTCCGGAGGGTCCACAAACATCGTTTCTTGAAAGCTACGCAAAACCCTGCACAGCCTGCGGACCCCGTGTGTCGCGGCTTCCAATTACAAATTCGAGCGTACTTAACGAAAACAGTCGGCCATCGTTTTCTTCTCGGTGAAAAGCTGCACCTGAAAAGGAACCTCATTATGAGTCGACCTTTTTTTTTGGTTTTATGGCCATCTTAGTTTACCTCGTTTAACTGTGAAACTCGTGTTTTACTGATACTATGTATATTAGGGACCGATTAATTTAATTTTCAATTAACTTTCATCTGGATAAAAGGGCATCAGAGGCTCTGTCATTATTTCATAATGAACAATATCATATGTATATATATAGTTATCATTTTATACAATTTAATTTAGTGTACATTCAACGCTAGTAGTTCCAGTGTTAACACTGACGACCGGTTAGTTTCGCGAGTAACTTTCACCCAATACTGGCTATTTTTGTAAAAAATTAACAAGACATGGTTTTTACTATGTATCTAAAAAATTCAATAATTGTAAATGTCTGAAAAGTAGGTACCAGTTGACGCTCACGAAAAATCAACAAAAAATCAATAAATATCCGAATGTAAAGGAAATACCGTTATTTAGGAAACAATAAATAGATAATTCATGCGCCCGAAAATTAAATATCTCGTTTCCGGTCGTCAAAGGCATTTCACTATGAAAATGCAATTTTTCGTAGAGAAACTTATGTGTACGTTTGATCTGTCTATCTGTTTTGTTAGAAATGTTGAAGGGAATATGATTCATCGGTTTTGATGAAATTCTGGAGAGTGTTTGGAGGTTGTTTTCATCCCTTCAATATGAATATTTGCTGATAAAAAAGAATATACGTGTGTAATATTTTTCGAAGCTCTACCTCTGATTGTATTTCGTCGAAATTGGAGATCGACAATACGGACTAGTCCCTTGTAAGTTGCAGATTAGAAGTACTTCTAGCATATAAAACTGCAAAATGTAATATTAATTAAATTTTTAAACGTTTAAATTAATTTAAAAAGTAAAATCGAGATTGTTAAGTTAAAGTAAAGGAGAGTTGCCAAAAATCAAATAACGTTAACTCACGAGTATTACAAATACTTTCAAAAGATAAGAGTCGTTACATCGACAACAAAATAGTAAAAAGATTAATGGTTTGTTTTACGGGAAATCTGTGGACATTTGTAACCACTTCGTGTGGTAAATCCAGTGTATCTCAACATCGATACCTTCGAATTCCCCTGGATCGTTCCATCCTGCTGACTTTCGGCAAAATCTTTTCAACCGATCTAACACAACAGATAAAGAAATGGGGTAGAAATATTCGGAAGAAGCTAACAAGATTTGTGTGAGTATTATTAAAAACTTTTTAACAGTTAATAAAATAATTTCTTAAACTTTACATTATTCCTTCTCGATGCAAAAACTGTGTTCTTAATCTGTAACATTGAACAATTTAAAAAAAATTTCTAGGGACAATACTTGCAACTAGATGGTTGCAAGAAGCAGCAAACAGTAAGATATGCTTAAAATTTTAAATTCTGATACTGCCAACGTAACGGTAATTGCAATTTCATTACCATAGCACTTTAGCTTCATTAATTTTATTTCTGTCTTCAATTTCTCTTTTGGTATTTAAATTCATCCCTCTACTAATGAAAGAAAAAAATAAAATGCTAACGTGTTCCAACTCCTAATAATGTCTACCCAACAATAATCCCAAATGCATTTCATTACCTCATCCGCCTTCAATCAACTCAACGAAAGGAAATAAATCCAATACAGAATAAGAAAAAAAAAAAGCTAAAATATTTCATCCTCTCCGAATTCCACGTATTCAAATAAAAGGAAACGTCGATGCAGGGGCAGGGGGAAGAGAAAGGGAGACGAGAAATGGAAAGCTCGCAGGAAGAACCTGCCAGCCAAAAGCCCGAACCTGTGCGTCGAAAGGAGGGTGTATAGGTCATCCGACACCCTGCCAGGTCTCCAGGGTGAGTTAAATAGTATCATTCCCATATGGAAGGGCCCTGGGCTGCGTCGTAAACCACGCGAGACACCATCTGTGACCGTTTCGACTAGCGTGGCGCTCTTCCCCCTCGTTTTTCCATCGATCTCTCCTTCCCTCCCCCAACCCTCCCACCAACATTCTCCTTTCCACGAACACCACCGATCTATGCCCCCCTCCTTCTCTCCATGGGCCCCCACAGGCTACGTCCCACCGACGAAACCTCTTCGAAAATCTCCGAAACCCTCGAAATCTCCGGGAGGTCTTCCTCCCCGAGGGATCGGCTGTGCCACGAGGATTGCGACACACGTGAGACCTCCCCAGGAATCAACGCTACGCGAACACGATAGAGAAAGAATCCATGCGCACCCATTGCTTTTCCTCGCCCGGGTTCGTTTTCATTTTTTTCTTCTTGTCTCCCGGCTTTCTCCGAGGACAGACCGAGGCAACGACATTTTTTTCCCCCCTTTAGCTTTTCCTGTTAACTTTCCTGCTCGTAAGTATCGGGACACTTATCGAATGTGTAGTAAATGTTTGAAGGTATTACGATATTGAGTGGAACTCTGAAAGAAATATTATTTAGGAGATATTGAAGCTACATAGTTTACCAAGAAGAGAAAAATTAACCAAAACATACGAATTTTTATTATATCGTTTAAATAAATAATTTTTGTAGAAAATAGTTTATATGATTGAATTTCTCATTTTACAGTTCTAAACCCTCTGGTTATCAACATATTCCAAAAAATATGTTTTCAGCCCCCAAGTTTGAGGGCTGCTTTCACCCCTTCAGTATAGACCATTGTCGATATAAAAAAATATTTGTTAAATCAGTTTTCTGTTCCTTAAAGAACTGAATAACAACTTGTGAATATTTTTTTATTTTCTTCGCACATGGTTTTCTCATACTGCTTATATGTACATAGATCTGATAATATATTATCTACTATTGTAACAGTTCATGGAAAATATTTTCCATGGTTTCTATTCTACAAAGTTTTCTAGAATAACATTTACCAAATTTTTTAAATCTTTATTACGAAACCCTCGTGCTTATTCTTCTAATTGTCCTATCGCAAGAATTACTTAGAATGGTAAACAAATGACGTTAAAAGGTAAGATCGCAGTTTGTCGTAATAAATTGTAACGGGAACTTTTTACGTGACTTTAAACTTTCTTTAAAAAAAAATCCTTGCCTGATCCCGGTTGATAGACAGTGTTGGTACTTTTAGTATTCTTATCTATCACAGTTGTAAAAGTATCTCAGAAGTAATAAAATCAATGTAAACACGAATTTCGAGCATGTTAGATAATATTAATAGATCGTCGTGACAGTCCAGCAATAAATCACAAAGTTATTTTTAATTTTAATGAAAAAAGCCCACATTTTACAAAATTGTCAACTTCGGCTTCGCATAATTTGAAGAGCAAATTAAAAATTGGATAGGGCAACCAAATATAGAATAAACCACAAACAAAATACAGTATTTCAGACAATTTACCGAATTTCATGAAAATCAGAGTGTGAACCTTTTCGAAACTCTAGTCAAACTCGCCACTGTGCACAATGGTTGTTATTTCTGGATCCGCCAAATCTCGAGATACATAACGCTGATGATCTCCTAATGCGACCAGTTCGTCGTTGGAGACGCGAACCATAGGCGTGGGTGTCGGCGATAACAGTAAACGAGCGTGAATGGGCAAAAGACATCAAACAGAGAGTTCTTTTTCGCGGCGGAGGAGACGAAGAACCGGGGGGATGAATTTCGGCGAGAGAGAAAGAGGGGCGTAAGTCCGTGGACGGTATGTGATAGGTGACACGTGGAACACAGCGGCGAAAGGATGGTAAAAAAGCATTAGGGAGAAAAGGCAAAATGGATTGAGGGTGGCGCGAGGGGTTGAATTATAAAGATGAAAGCCGTTGTCAATAGGGAGGTCCACCGGCACCCTTCTCTTTATCCTCTCTTCCTTTTTCTTCCGCCCCTTCCGCCTACCCCCACATTTCCCCCCACCCCCTCTCACGATCCACCCCTGTTCTCTGTCACGTTTCTTCTCGTGTGCCTCTCTTTGGTTTGGGCGTCCCTTTCATCAGGCACGGCTACTGATACACCACATCGCCACACGAAAAATCGTTACCGCTTTCGACGATCAATGAGACAGTCGCTGGAATAATTGTCCAATTGTAAAAAAATTGTTGCAACTGACGGTACCCGCTAACAAGGGAAGAACCCCAACTGTCTAGCTTCGATTTTACCGGGGTTTTGTCGGATGGTAATATACAGGTTCTTAATGATTAGACTGCGGAATTTTATGCAAAATACAATTTTTGACTGTAATTACTAAAGACAAAAGCAATTGTAGAAATGTACCTTACCTCTTAAGCATCTTATTAGGTTCAGAATAAAATAACAAACTCGTTGGATCCAATGAAAGTTTTTTTTTTTTTTGTATTTCACAGAGCCCTATATATAGGCTATAAATGCATAAAATCCGCAGTTTAATAATGATATGTGTAAAATATTCAGGTGTAGACTCTCGGTAATTTTAAAGATATGAACAATTAAAGTTACGAACTTTCAAGATATACTATGAATATAAGTCTGTTATCTAAGTTGCGTTGGTAAAGTAAAACAAAAATATATCAACGAATGAAAATCAATCCCAGGACCACGGATTTACCAGCTAAACAACCTTATATCTATATATCTGTATCTATCAAATCGATAAACATGACAAACTTTTGAAAAATTCATATGCATAAATTAAATAATTTCCTTATATCCATACTGCAATAAATGTTGTGCAAGATCCGAGAAAATGCATTGTTGTAAAATTCCAATCATTATTGTAAAAGCGTTCTAACGAATCATTTTAAATGCTTTGGTAGTTAAAGTGGTCCTTTGACCTATTCATCGCAAGGGGGTGAATGTATTCCTCGTTCAAAAAATGGGACAAGTAAATGAAACACGAAGGTTATCGTGTGTGAAAGTAAGGAAGAATGGAAAAATTGAGAAGAAAAATCAGGTCCGGCCGCAGGGTAAGCCGGAATTGATTTGACCTTGCGAAAAGGGGTGGCGGCGCGCACCCCCGAGGCCAGAATTCCCAGCTGCGCCCGAATGACTAATACGCCAAACGTTCGTCCGGGGTGCGAGCAGATTTTCAAGGGTCGAAACGAGCTGCATCGAATCCGAGATCGAACGTGCACACGCGCCTAGCACCCTTCCTCCGCCTCCTGCCACCGATTCGTTCCTACTGCGAAAATTTTCCGCACCTATCGTCGACGAATTTTCCTTCGACATGGTCGTTGTTTCCGCGACACCGACCCATTATTACTGCGACACGTGTTACGTTCACGATCGTTTTACAATTCCGTGGAAAGAGAAAATTCACACCGTTGTTCGATGGAGTAGGATAAATGTCCCAATTACTGGCACTTCACTTGTTTTACTTAATAAAACAGTGACGAATAGAAACTTATGTACAAAAAATTATATTATTAAATTGGGACTCTGATTTATATGAAAACAAGGAATTACGTGTACTTGTATATAACTGGTATTTAACACTAGAACTACCAAAGCAGCAAAATGACTGGTCAGTACATTTTTATAGCGATGATTAAGATGCTACAACACTGTATTTTAAATGATTAAATGAAATCACGTTACAATCATGGGACATCTATCTTAGCTGCCAAAAGAAAGTTTCAAATTCATATTTCCATACGCATGTGTGAATCGTAATTTAGTAATTTGTAAATATTATTTTCGTAAAATTGATCGTGTTTGAAGAAGTCGGTAATTCTGTTTAATAGGTATTAATTGATCGCTGAAAAATATGGTAAATTGAGGAATATATAGAAGTGGATAATAACATTGGAAAGTAATGAATAGACAGCGGATGTTTATGCGGAATCATATTTCTACAGTATGACTCACGGTAGTAGACATTATATTCCTATTTTTTCTATTAAGGGATTCATTACTTTAGAAATAAAACGGAAGCTCTATTAAAACCTGACTGATGTTTCATTTTAATTATGTTTTTTGCAGTTACAGGCGAAGTTTCATTTTAATTAAATTTTTCGCAGTTGCATGCACTGTATTTTCATATAACTTGGAATAATTTATTTAACGTGTAAATAAATTTTACTTAATTCTAAATAATTTAATAATAGTAGTACTAATTCAACTATATTCACTAAAAAGTGAGACAAAATTTTATAAAAAAATAAAAATTTCTTATTTTTATCATTTTAAAATTTTCCAAATTTTGTTGAAGTGTCATCGACGTCATTAACAAATACCAGAAAATAATTTAAATAAACTAAATACACTTGTTTTAGAAAAACTAAAAATAGATCGAAAATCCTTGCTAACCGAAACCGGACGTTTGGATCGATTAAAAGAAAAAAAAACTGTCCCTTCCCTCCCCCATGGACACTCCCCTTACTTTTATCCGTCAAGTCACCCTCGGAGTCAGTCCAGCCCGTTTCGAATATTACACGCCGATTTTCGGGGCCGGTTAACGATTCGTCTCGCGTTTTACGACTCTCCGGCTACCCCGATCACACCGAGAAAAACAAGGACGGAACGGTTCCCATAACAATTACTCTCTCCTCCTACAGCGTGTAACAACTCCTGTGTAAAAATAAAAAAATTTAATTTCGAAATTTTCTAGTTCGTTCAATAAAAGTTCTCTTCAATCTGAGAAGACCATAATTTAAAAATATAAATAACATAGGACATAATAACATAGGATTATCTTATATAGTATTATCTGGACAAAGAATTTCGAATAACGAATAAGAATATTAAAAAGTACTTTGCTATTTTTAACCCTTTCTACTGGGTATGATTCCATTTGGAGTTATTAACTTACTTAGCGTTTATAATTCATACTATCAGCCTGAATATTACATGTGACATATTTAATTAATTACGTGATAGAATAAATAATTCAGAGCGAAAAGGGACAATAGATTCAATGTAAAATTTCCAATTTTTATAATATAATGCTACTTCTTCTAGAATGAGTAGACATTTATCAAATACTTATTTAATCTTATCAACTGTAACTATCACAAGAATACAATTATGCCCAATTCCGATCCCAGTTCGCGTCCCCTGGTCTTCCAGCGGTCGATTTTTAAACGTCCACGAGTATGTAGTCAGCTCGAGACTAGAGGACGGCTACTTCGCGTTGACGTCCAGTCGAGCAAAGGGTCAATCGGAGGCAACGAGAGAACAGAACACGAGAGCAAGGAGATCGTTGAGCGTCGATCGAGCTTGCTGAGGATGGGGGGAAGGGGTGAGATCAGCCGAAGACAAAGAGGAACACTCGAACGAGTTAACTCGGGCGGCGGGACCGAAAGCAATCAAATGGCCGATTGATAAAAGAACCGAGGAAGAATGATAGGGACCCAGAGTGAGAGGTGGGGTGGAGATGACGAGAGACGGAAGATTATGGGAGAGAATGGGGTGGACGAGGGAGAGAGAGACCAGTCGATAGGAAGAGAAAGATTAGCTGTGGAGCCTAGACGGGGAGGAAAGAGGGAACACGAGGAACGGAAGGAGAGGCTCGTTCCCGAGATATGTGGGAGCTCCATGGCTCGATCGTACACACGGACAGTTTCGAATGACTTTAATTGATTTTACTATTGAAAGAAAAGGTCGACGAGCGGCGGCGACCGCTCTGCGCGCTCGATAATTTAACAGAGATCTGGGTGGAGGAGAATTTTGATTCCATCAAACGGAAGTCCTGCGGGCCCGACGGTGGTCTTGTTCGAGCGTTGCTTAACCCCTTCTGTGTACTTGCCGCGATGAGGGTATATGGTGTAGACTGGATGTAACGTCGCTCTAGTTATTAAGGAAGAGTCTGGTATACAGGGGCTAAGAAGGATTGAATATTTGAGAATTTTTTGGGAAGAAAGTATTCAACCAATCTCTTTAATATTTTGTGAATACTTCATTGTATAATTAAACTGAATAGAAATAATTTTATTTTCACGACAAATCCATAGGTGTTGTAGTTATAATGACTTGTGTGCAGCCCGTGAGCAAAAGAAGGTGTTGAGCAACTGACCTGGCATTGCGTGTACATATTCTTTAACAGCTTCCACATTTATAATTTTATTGTTTTAGTAAATAATAGTTTTTTGCAGTTTTTACTTGAAGAAAGTTGCCTGTTCTTAAAAAATGTCATCGATTTTTAATTTTGTATTTGTTAGCTTCAAAATAGGTCCATGTTGTGAAAAAGATGTTAACCTAGAACTACCAGTATTAAAGGTACACTAAATTAAATTTTATAGTACAGTAATACAGATAATATATAGTATAATTTAGTATAACACAGTATAACATAGAATGTACAGTAAATTAAAGGTCAACATAAATTTCGCAAAAATGCTATTATAATTTCGATAATTGTAAAATAAGAAATATCCAATCCGTCATTTTGACAGTTTTAGTATTTCTAGTGTTAAAACTAAGTACAGGCAACGCTGTGTCAGTTGATTGAATATTCTTTTAGTTATGCACATACCCCGGCGTGAATTATTTTGAAACTACTTCAAAATACGTAAATGGAAAACAATTTATACATTTAAACCGTACATACTGTAGGTTTCGACGGGCTCTTTTGTGACGGTCGAGGAAGGCTGTCACAGTGGTAGATCAGACAGATCGGAAGCGGAATGGACGAGAAAGAGGAGGCCCAGCCTCCCCTTTTCCGATTTCGAAATCGATACGAAAGAGCGCGTGGTCCCCGTCGTAATTAGGTTGCAAAACCGTTTCCCAGAGGGTGGCTGTAAGGGGGCGACAGAGACGGGGAACCGTCGAACATCCGCGGTGGGGGCTGGAACGTTGTTTGTCGGAAACCGGGGCATCCTGCTAATGCCTTGGTTAGTACTCCAGTTTCCTTTGTGCCACCCTCGTGCGCCGCGGCACGCTGCTGGCGGATCTCGCTCGGCCACCCCTACGCGCGCGGATACGCACCCCCTGCAGAAATGCAATTTAAGCCGGCAGGGGCCCGCGTTCTACGCCTAACCGGCCACCACGTGCCCCCCTCCCCCCATTCGATCGATGCTTATGAAAATTCGCTTGAATCCTGCACAACCCCCTCCCCTATCCCTCCTACCGACACGCTCCCTTTCACTTGTATACATTTTTCACCAACTGGGTCTCTCTATGGATCGATGGGACGACGGTTGATGATGATTCTGTGGTGAGACGAGTTGATCTTGCTATGATATACGACTGGTGCGAAAGTTTCGGCGGTTTTTATCATCGAACTTTGTATGCTATATTTATTTACAGTCGGTGTCAAAAGTATTCGTACAGCCTTTACAACGGAACGACTTTTTTTAAAATTGGTCCAAATGACTTGAGTTCTTTCGTGAAGTTAAAGAAATTAGTTTACTAAATGATGTGTAAAAAAAAATTGAAAAGGTTGCAATTGGTTGGAATCGCGAAGAAAATAGTAAAGGTCGTTTTTTACAACTTTTTAGTCTGAGGCTATAATGAAAATTTAATAAATACGTATCGGAGATTTATGTTAGTTATATACATGTTTTCCACTATCCGATTCGTCTCTTGAAACCATTTAAATTACGTAAAAAGTATGTCTCGTATGATCACAGATAAAGAAGGTATTTAGGTGTCCTGTTTCAAGCGGAATTTTTAAAGCTCCAGCGTTCGAGTAACTTCAATCAACATTAAACTGGCACATTATCTCCACAAGTGTAACAAAAAATACAATAGAATCGGTTATTAAAAGTGTCACGAAATGATCATTCTCTGATCATTCATCTCTGATAAAAGAATGCTCTGCAGTGAAGGGTTAAATTTCCTCTCACCGATCTCTTTTCGGGGGCCCCACCACCGGTGATCGTTACAAGGCGCGTTCACACTACCCACAGCAGCGGTCGGTCGTTCGCGGTTTGCCGTGTGCGCTCGAGCCACTCTAAATGATGAGATTTTCGTCGGTGGGCACGCGTTCAATGACGAAGGAACCTCTGCCAGGCGACAGAGGCGAGGCCCCGTATTAAAGTATTGCTCAGATGTTTGTTGTCTTTTTCATTTTTTTTTTCGCTTTCTCTTTTTTTTTCGCCACGGTTGTTTGCTATGCTTTTACGGCCGCCCGGAACAATGACGAATCCCCGACGTCATTGTGCGCTGGCCCTTGCAGTTCGAGGGAAAAAAAAAAAATGCAGAAAAGGGAAGAAAGCCGCGCGATGAAGAGAGAACGAGTGAGGAAGGGAGGAATAGGGGGGAGGGAAAGGTACGCGCGTCGTGTGACAATCACTCGCCGCTGATTACACGGGCCATTGTGCAAGGACAACGGTGTACGCGGCGATAAAAGGGTTTTTCTTCTCTCCCTCCGTTGGGAGAGCGAAATGATTCCCGACGTCGGGACCGAGAGAACAGACGGGGAAAACCGTATCACCGAAACAGCGAAAGAAAGAAGACCTGCTTCTTCGCTGCGAATAGATTCCACAGGTCACGACGTCGTACCACCTGTATTTTCATCGGGATATGTATTAACCTATGGAATTTTTGTACAAGAGTCGTCTTAGCTCGTCGATTTAACCCCTTCTGTGCTGAGAAATAATTCCGATGTCGGGATGAAGAAATGAGGGAAAGTTGTATCACCGAAAACTGGGTGAAAGAGCCTATTTTTCTGTGAATGTGTTCTATAGTTCACACGTTGGACATTATATGTTCACCAGGCCAACGTATAACCGATATCTATCATTTAACACTGTAAAATTACAGTGAATCCGTGCGAATCTCGGAATGGGCTCCATAAAGAACAAATTATTTTGATTTTTATAAAACTCTTCCAAATAGTCTATATTACATAAGAAATGATAATAATCTTTACAACAATCGGCTCGATGAATAATTGTTTGATGTAGATTTCAATAAAAATTTAATTTTTGTCTTCTTGGCTTTGTATAATGAATGCCCAGAAAAATGTTGCACGTGAAATGAATGAAACCAATTCGAATTTGGAATAATGCAAGTTTGAAAATAAAAATCTATGTTTACATGTTCGAATACAAATGTTTCATTATTATTGATTTATTAACCACCATGTAACATCTGTATTTTCACAAAATGAGAATATTACGAGCTTATCGAATTAATCTAATCATCTTGAAGAAAAATTATTACACCGATTTCGAGTTCCCATAACTATTCCAAAGAGTATATTTCTTTCAAAGAAAACTATTTTTAATATTTCATGATAAAGATCATCATCGTTTTACGGAGAACTGATATTTTAATTTCAGCTTGGAAACTTTTGGGACTGACCGGGTGTCCTTATAGGCGTACCGTGTATTGGAGAGGCTCCCGGTTGTATATTTTTACGAGTATAATAATTTCGATCGAAGGACTACCAGCAGGCTCACCCAGCCTTCTAGCCTTGAAGCCTCGTAGGCCTCAGTTCGCATTAACCGAGGATGTTGACTTCTGTTCGCCAGGAAGAAACCGGAAACGCCTGGAGGCCGCGGTTCGAAGCAGGTAGGACAGGTAAAACGGGTGGGGCTTCCGTTTCTAGATCGTCGATCGAGATCGATCCATCGGTCCGTATTTTCTTTACAGGAAGCCCCTTAATCACCGGACGAGCAAACTCTTCGCCGCCTGGTTGGGTGTTATCAGCGCCTCTAACGCGTAAAAGAAACAGTTATGCTGTTTTATTAACGTTATTACTCCCCCTCGATTAACTCTCCGGTTGATAAGAACGGGTGACCGTGAATACACACTTAATTAGCTTTAATCAATTACAATAAAACCGCTTTAACGGTTCACGCAAAAAATGGAACGAATTCTAGTTTTAAAGTGGTTTAATTTTTTAATCCATTCATTCCGAAATTATTCAACCTCTTAGCTGCCGTGGACCCTGCAATATCGTCACAGAAAGAACATGTACAGTAAATCCTCGATGAGTGTTCGAAGACTTCTCGGCACTGAACATCAAATCTTCCATAAATTAATGGCCATATGCAGCTTAAACAAATATAATTGGCTCCAGAATTCCAAGCTCAATCATTATGCTAAACCTCATTAAAAAGTCAGCGTCAAAAATAAGTTGACGTTCATATGACCTCTACGCATGCAGTAGTGCATTACAATACATACTTTCGACACTTACTGAGCATTTACCGTATTTTGAAAATAATTCAACATTTTTCCTCAAAAGATGCATCTGCTATGTTATCTTTAAAAATGTCGGTTATTTGTGAAACAGACCTTGTACAGTATAATCGACACAATCTACCATGTATGTACATCCGACCCCAGTTACTCCAACACGATCACCACGGTGATTTCAACAGAAAAGTTGCAGCTAGTGGGGAAAATCAGTGAACTCCTATTACAAGGAACGATCCAGTTATCCGAACCGTTCTATGTCCCCCGTGACAAGTTTCTACAGCGTCAGGGTGTGTCCCTGTCTTTAACGGGGGCCAGAGGACAAATGTTACAAGGGTTCACCCTGTATAAATCGGAAGGACACTTGTGTTCCTGGACACGAGGTAGTACGCAAACGAAAAATTCCCCGTCGACCTCCGAAATGTAGGAAGTAGCAAATATCCGCGTAACCGTGAACAGTTTCGAGGTCGCGGAGAGGAGAAGAAGGAAGAAGGAAGAGAACGAAGAAGAAGAGGAGGATCGGTGGTGGTGGTTAAGCCGCTTTTTGCTAAGTGGATGAGAAGCCAAGAGAACCGACCCGGTGAACCAAGGTCCCCGGGGACAGAACGGTACCCTGTGCCCTCTTCCTCCTCCTCGCATCTCCTCCTTATCCCGCCTCCGCGGTTGAAGTTCCTTCTCCCCGTCGTGTTCGCTACCGAAGACGCGGGCAGCGCCTCTCCTTCTCGTAAATTCCAACTCCAGCGCCTGTTTTTGATGCACCGTGGGGGCCAGCTGCGTGTACGCTACTTGCTGCTGCATCAACCAACACGTCCCCCTTTTCTTTCGCGGATTTCCATTCGAATTGCCCGCCAATTCTAACTTCTTCGCAAAGCCCGGCGATCGGCGGGGAAAAATTAAAAAATTAAATAATCACATGGTGGTATTAAAGCGGCGATTGGTGGAGAAAAATCGAAAACCGAAATACAGTAAATGCTCGATGAGTGCTCGAAGGCTCGTCGGTACTGACAAGGAGGGGTCATCGGGTGAACGCTGACTTCTTAATGAGGTTTAATGATATTTGTTTCAGCCACATGTGGCCATTAGTTTAGGAAATACTTAATGTTCAGTCCCAAGGAGCCTTCGAACTCTAATCGAGAATTTATTGTATAAATAAAATTTTTATTCATAAAATTTACACAAGACTAGAAGAAACTATTATATACTCACAGAAATGAAAAAATGCACGATACTAATATTTTATTTCATAATTTTAAAAAACGTAGCCATATGGTAGCAGTGGGAACGAAATGGTTAAGAGGGAGTCTACTTATTTATGAGCAGTAGCGGTAAAGATGTTACTATCAAATGTAACTGCAAAATAATAAACGGATATCATACGTTTTACTGCAACACGATCAGTTAGACAATTAAAGAACCCGTGCCAATTAATATCTGATCAACGGTGCATTCGAGGCGAACTCCATTCCGAATAAGGGGACGAAGACAAATGCTTGCGCGCGCACCGAGGTCGATCGAACGGTGTTTGAACAACTCCTCGATTCCTGTATCGGGTGAAAGCAACGTGTTCCTAGTAATGATTTCGTCGTAGCCTCGACTACGCGCCCGTTGTCTAGTGTTACTGGTAATACCAAGCAGAGTTACGGGACTACCGGCGTACCGCTGTGCTACCGAAAAACACTCCCTGCGCTTCTTCGGCTCGCTTAGGCCGCGCCTACGCCTGAGCTGAACGGGCGAACGTCGGATGGAACGTCCTAAAGCTACGGTTCCACTTTTGCCTGGCGTTCTTTTAATACTAGAACTATCGACGATAAACATATAGGGTGGATCCACCAGTAAATGAATATTATTTATAAAAACGAGTAAATTAACACTAGAACTAAAAATAAATTGTGTAATATAGTAATATACATATTATAATTCATTCTAGCATAATATAGTATGATGTAAAACAGAGGTGGACAAAATGTAATCTAATTGCAAAATTCAAATCACAATTACAATGTAATTAGAAGGCAATTACAATTACAATTACATTATAATTAACTATACTAAATTTACAATAAAAATTACAATGTAATTGTAATTGTCCCGCAATTACATTGCAATTTATATTTTGTAATTAGATTACACTTTGCCCAGCTCTGGCGTAAAATGTATAATAAATTAAAAGTTCACACGAATTCTGCCTAAAGCACTATCATAATTTCAATAATCGTAAAATAAGAAATCTGCAATCCGTCATTTTGACGGATTTGGTAGTTCTCGTGTTAAGCTACTAAAATAAGTAAATGATTAAACATTGATTTTTTTTAAATTCCTTGTTTCATATTTAAACAATTTTCGCGCCACTGGTTAGAATTGTTCATTTACTTAATATTGTTCATTCACAGGTGAAATCTGTATTTCTTATTCTTAATTGAATTAATTACATTTTTCCAATTTTTCAAATTGATATCTATACGTTATGAAAAATTATAGATATTAAAACATCTAAGTTTCATGTGCTATATATTTATTAATATTATTATCATTTAAAATTCGACTTCAGTAATTTCAAAATCACTTAAGTGTTCATTCATTGGTGTGTTAACTTTATCTTTAACAGGCTGACTGCCACAGTGAAAAAAGCCGTACGTAGTCAGACACAATTTATTTCGTTTTTTAAGTCTTAAATCGTCGAAAATATATACGTTTAATTAATAGAGGCTGTTGGTCTTGGTTTAAATTACACTTCGGCATTAATTTCATGCAAAAATTTTATAACGATATTTAAATAATCCAGCCTCTTTGCAATGTACGGGTCACCCATAAGTGATGTGGCAGTCAAATTGCTAAAGGGTGATTCAAGAAGAGGTTTCATTTTAAATTTTTAATAAAACGCATTGTTTATTGAGCACCGTATAATTTCTTTTATTACTCCACATAGATTCTTGGCAATCCAGCCAGTTAGTTATGCAATAAAACAATCCACAACAACTTATGCAGGAAAACATGACCATTATCAAAAAGTAGCATACGTAATTGTGAGAAAATTTGGCAGGATATCCGACCCCATGTACGAAAATTCTGTATGACTTTGTTTATTAGCTAGAATTAACGAAGAATAGTTTGAAAATATTAAATTGTATTCTAAATATTAAAATTTTATTTTGGATCGCCCGCGAACCCACGGCGTTACTGACGCTAAAAAATGGGAGGGTGTCATATTGGGTTAAACCACCGTTCCAACGAATAAATCATAAAATTGATCATAAATCATTAAATTTCCTCTACACAACATGCACCGAAAACACTGCAGAAAATCACCATTCAATTTTAACAAAACTCGGTAAAATTGTCTCAAATACTCCCAAACGAACATAAAAAATTTGTTGACAGATTTGTGAGTGCTAGAAACAATTTCACAAAGTTTCATAAAAATGCAAAGGTGGACCATTTCGTGACTACATACATAAAAAATATCCTCATTCGATCATTCATCCATAACACGATCCTTCAAACCTCCACGCGAGCGCGCGTCAACGCGAAAATGTTGCGCCATCTTGCCCCTCCGAAAAGGCCCTCGAACAAAGAGGAGCCTCTCCTGAAATTAACAAGAAACAAAAAACGAAGAAGAGGAACACGCGAGAACAAAAAAACAACACACCTCGGACACGACGGAGGAATCTCGGCGAGAGGAATTCGAGTCGAAGCAACCAAAAAAAAACAAAAAAAAAAAAGGAAAGAAGAAAAGAACCAGAAAAGAAGAAAGAGATGGAGCTTACCGGAAGTGGCTGAGACTCGATCACCCTCGGATCGTTACAATGACGCTCACCGACTCGTGGAACGAAGGAAAAAGAGGAAGAGCGAGAAAGAAGGAGCGAGAAGTGGGGGTCAGGCAGGTGGAAAAGGTACAAGAAGAGGACAGAAGGGAGAGGAAAGAGAGAGAGATGGGCTCTGCGCTGTCGCGGGAACGCCACGCGTGATCGAGTTACCTGGACGAACCGGCGTGGTGGTGCAGGTGAGGTTGCTGCACGGCCTGCGGGACAAAGAACCGCAAGAAATACCGATACCACCTTACTCTGGGACCGTAAGGTCGCTGTCGCGACCCCAAAAATCGAATCGTCCACGGTTACGCGACCGTTTCCCTATTTTTTGTCTTTTCTTTTCTTCGTCGGAGGGGACCAGAAGGTGTAGTATCGAAGAGCCATGATGGACACGTAGAACCCACGAGTAATCCAGAGGGGACCATGAGTCGCGATTATTCCGAAAAGAAGCGAACTCGATCACGGTTGGGAAAGAAGAAGCGCGCTTTTACCGGTGGCCAGACACGCGAGCCCTTCGGAGACATCGATACGTCGAAGCATAGATATCCCGCCCCCCTGTAGCCATTGCCTCATCCTTTTTGTGCGGTTTGCCCGTTACGTTCTCGTGCAGTCCTCCGCGTCGTTGGATCGGCGACGAGCTGCTCGAACGATGGAGCGTTTTGAAGATTGGTATACCCTACTCGTGTCGAGGATGATTACGATTTTTCTTTGTTTTGATGGATTAGGGAAATTCGGGGAGACTCGGATTCTATGATTGACGGGGAAACGTTTTTTGCTGTTACATCGGAAAATCAAAAATATTGTGTGCGTCTTATAGGCCACCTAGTCTTTATTAAGGGACCACGCTACCTTGATAGAGTTTAAATAAAGACTGAATTCAAAAAACTTGTTACACGGAACTACTTTTCAGCATGAATTAACTAGTTACAGATACAGTGAGAGGAAAAAGTGAATATACAGGGTGTAGCAAAAATGTTGCAGGTCCCTGAAATGGGACACTCGAGAAACGATTTGTAACAAGTTTTTCCTTAACAGAAATGTTATCCGAGGCTTCTTTAACGAGATATTAACGAAACAACCCGACCAATCAGCGCGTGAGTCTATCAGCCGAGTTCCTGCGATAACGTTCGCTACGCGCTACGATTGGTAGCTGACGTTACCGCGGGTACTCGGCTGGCAGACCAGCGCTCTGATTGGTCGGGGTATTTCGTTAATATCTCGTTAACTAAGCCTCGGATAACATTTTTGCTAAGGAAAAAGTTGTTTCAAATCGCCTCACGAGTGTTCCATTTCAGGAACCTGAAAAATTTTTGTTACACCCTGTATAATTTGAAAGGATAGGATTTATCTAAGAGATATCTAGGTTCAACTAACCCGTCGTGTATAGGGAAGTTCGAATATTGTTAATATTTTTTGTATGTTTATTTTTCAGAAAAGTATTTTAATTTTCGTCTTGTTGGACGTTACTACTGTATGTTCATTTAATGTACTATTTAGTAAACAAAATTCTACCTTATTATTTTGTCTTCCATCTTTCGACATGCGTGCAGAGATTTTGACACGACTCGAACTCACATTCGACAAGTGCGATGTTTTCCACGTCGTGTATTTTGTAATTTCCTAATTAGTAATTCCACTACAACTATTTATACTTGCACAGATAATTCCTACTATCTTTTTATCACAGTAGAATTAAGCAAATAATAAGTATGGAATGAACCACGTTTCGTAATTAATAAAACTGGAAAATGTTAATTTATGCAAACTTATGAAGATCAATGAAGAAAGTAATTGAACTATAGTATTTGTAACTGGCACTCGACACCTTGAATATACGGCAGTCGTTTGGTCACTACACTGTTCAAAATATAAACGTAGACTGAAGGAAAGACAACACAACGCAAGTACTTAAGATACGCAGCCATTAAAGTAAGATAAGCCATGGGCACGAACTAATCAAATTTAGGAATTTATAATGCCACGCCTCCTTGCGACCAGCCCAGAGGTAAGAGTTACCTGTGTTTTGTATAAAAACGGAAATCATCATGTTAGACGTACATACTTCTATTCTTGAAAATATTCGTTTTAATACTTCAATAAGGATAACTTGCAGGCAGTAATTATTTATATAAAAAATATACAATAACAAATATGAACATACAAATAAAAATTTTAATTTCCCCTCTTATTCAACAGCTCAAATGTATGTAACCTCTTAAGTAAGTCAAATGGAAGAATGTATGTGAGTACTACATATTTGCAACAGGAGAATTTAACCAAGTTCAACTAGGGGAGGCTATACTGTATCATTGACACATAATGAACAATCGTTACATTAACACCACTGAATGCAAGAAAATTATTCACCACCACAGCAGAATATTTTTAATTCCAGCCAAAATGGGTATCTCCTGTCGCGATGATTGTTAAATACATGTTTACAAGTCTTGCGATCCATTCTTCCATTTCTTCGATTGCACTTCTTCGCCTAACGACGATCCATCGTGTTACGGTCGGTTTATTCTTCAGCGACGATGTTTCCTCGCCTGTTGGCATCGATCTCTTCTTTTACATTCTTATTCCCCCGGTCTTTTGTCCCTCATTACAAGATGTACACGTTTCACGCGAACGAGCCCTCAATTTGGTTACCATCACCAGAGAAAAACACGGCGCTTCATTCGGCTTTGTATCGACGCTTCCTGAACCCGCGAGGGCAAAATTACGAGAGAGGCTGCACGAACACGCAACCAGCTACACTTTTGTCTCCGTCTCAAACGAGATCCTCGTTGTCTCTTTACCTCGTTGTACTCATACGCCGAGCAAATTTCTGGTCAGTCGTACCGGGGGCTCCCTTTCTCGGCCGAACACACGAAACACTCGCGGGGAAATTCGTGTACAGGGTAATAAAAAAAAAGGGTTCATAACTTCTAGGGAAGCATAAATTGGGATAACTTCTTTGAGTTGGGACAATTTCTTTCGCTCTAATTATTAAGTATTTAAAAATTTCCTTCAGAGTAATAGAAAAAGTAGGTGTTGTGATTTAAATAAAGAAATACTAACGTTGTAATGCCAGTGTAAATACCTGTTGGCTTGGTGTTAATTAGAATGATGTAACGTGTGACAATCAGCCCCACGTTAGCGTTGGTTGTCTCACGCAACAGTTGCTTGTTATAGATATCGTAAATGGTAAGATTTTTATTAAAATAAAAATCCTTTTATTAAATACAAAAGGATGAATGAATTCTCCTAAAAAAATTTATTTGCAAATATAATATTGACATACGTATTATAATGTAAGTGAATTTGCGATTCGTACAAAAATTCTGCTTATTTCGATATATCTATAACATTTTGATACATAAATGTTATATTTATTTTTTTAAACCGCCTTCTATAATCAATCCCAAAATGCTACCAAACACAAATTTTTCATTAGTATGGAATAATTATAAGAATTCATCAACAAAACATGGTGATGTTATAGAAATTTCGGCCAGTGAAACTAAACCTTGATGTTAATTGTCCGTCATTCGTGCATGTTATGAAGTTCTTTTATAACTGCGAAAGGAGTCTTCAGTACAGGAGAATTGGTTGTACTAACTGCATGGTAATACATTATTAGCATCCAAATTGTGCTGCAGTATTATTTGAAAGAACTTTTGGTTAGGTAAGAGTTTATTTACTTTTTCGTTGTTTCGTTTATTATTTCAGGTGTTGTATAATAATTGTTTATTATTTGTAGTGTTAAAAGATTTGGTAATTCTTTGTATAGGATTTAGTTTAAATGACTGTTCCGATGTTATCTGTATATGTATATTGTTTAGATTGTTGTAAATATTAGAATAATTCACTTTTATTTGTCCTCTCTTGTTATTAATAACAGATCAGAATGTTTACGTCTTTTTATTAACTGTTTTAAGATGCACTGAATTTTTATAGATAAGTTTTTTTATTTCGTTGAATTCTAGTCGGAAAACATTGACGTTTTCTTCATTTTTTCTTGGCCGTTAACGTCATTTATTAAATATTAATTTAAATAACAAATTCCTGAATATAAATTCACGAAAAAAATTGAAACAAATAATACTTTTATTTAACATCACATTTGTTATTCACTAAAAATGATAAATCATACACACTGAACATAAGGTAATCCGAGACATAAAACTGTAGACAAAGATTGTCGTTACATCTACTCTTATTAAAGGAAATGACGGCAGCAACGAAATAATGTCAGAACCGTGTACTTACTATCCTATTACATACAGTGCAACGTTGATACTGCCTTGGATGTTGCGTTAAGATGGACGAAAGCAAAAAATGAATTAAAGACTGTTCAAATATTTGTTTCAAAACAAAGAAGTGCAGTTACGTCTAAAAACGATTCATTCTGTTCATATTAATAATAATAATAATTTATTCAGTAGACGACCCTAAAATTTCTTAAAATAAGTATACATATACATATAACAACCACAAATACAAACGTATTTACCGAATTATAGTGTTTAATATTATCGGTCGGAATATTATCAGAACGGATTTCGTTTCCCAATTGGTCCGTATAATTCCAGCGTGTTACGCAATTTGTATCCATTTCAATTACGAATACGCCGGGGCGTTCGAATACTTTCGTGTACAACTGTATGTGTGTGTGTGCGCGCGCGCGAGCGCGTATAGAGCGAGGAGGCGGGAGGATGATGGGGAAGACACGAAAAGAATGTAACGAGAGTGACCGAGCGTGGACCACGTCGCAAATTGCCTGAATTAATGCCGCGGGTAGGGTCGTTTCAACGTGTCGAAATAAAACTTGTCCGGAGGCAAACGATTTGAAGCCCCATAAAACGATCGTATTTGCTCGAGGACAAACGAATACGAACGATCCACGAAGTTGGCGTCGTGGCGTTCGATTCATGCGAATCCGTCATTTTTTCGGCGATAGTTTACCGCGACAGAGCCGTCCTGAACGCTCGACAGAGGACAAAACTTCCTCCGTTTGCGTAGATTGACGCAAACCCAGTTGAAATGATCTCAATTAGAGGTACGGTGTTAGACTCGACAGTCGGAGAGCGTTCTTGTGGCGAACAGCTTGCAACGTCTTCGCCACCGAAATGTTTCCAACGGCGAACCACACAAGGGATTTCCACGATTTATGTGAGACTTTCGATGGTTTTGATTAGGGCTGTTACGAAATTTCGAATAGCAGTAGAATTTAAATTTGATATTTGAATCTATAATCAAAGTATTCGAAGTATCGGAGTATTCGAAGTATTCGAAGCAATCGAATTTATGATTGTACTGAATAGGAATCTGAACATAGTATATTTTTTCACACTTCACCGTGAAATTCTTTTCGCATTGGCCTGTAAAATTATTTGTGTTTGAATCATTAAATCTGAATTTTCGTCAAAAAGCTTTTGTTATTCCAATACTCTGTACAATTCGAATTATTCGAATACTTCGTACTATTCGAATTATCTGATGTAGGTATTCTAATACTTCGCCCTAGTCAAATTATTCTCAGACTACGTACTACTCGAATTATTCGAAGTACTTTAATACTTCGTACTATTTGAATTATTCGAAGTATGCTAATACTAATAACCCGTCAATGATAATTAGTCTCAGGGTGTTTAGGCATGTGTAGCATTTCTAGCTTGTAATAGGTATTTACTTAAGGATTTTGATCCTTAACTACAGAGGACTCGTCTCAGGCATAAATAATCCGACAACGACTAATTTCTAACAGTTGTAGTAACCAACTGAACGTTATTTTCCATTATAGTTATGGAAATAGTTTGCCACTTACTGTCAATTGACGGAACTCAAACGACTAGAGCTTCTGAAATTCTCCGCTAGGTAGCGATAGTAAAACAAAAAATCAGACTCATCTTTGAGACAAGTGGTCTGTAATTAAGGGGTGATTAAGTTTAGTAGTAGTTAGATATTGCTATTATTGTAATAAAGCCTCTCTGGTACAGGATTTAAAATTCTGTGCAATTTATATTTTTATTTTTGTATTTGAAAATTGTAAGTTTAAATAAACTTCCTCAGTGTAATGATAATGTTAAAATCGTCTTTTAGGTACTCGATCTAGAAACGAAAGAGTTGTAATTAAGTTTTAGTGGGTTGTCAAGTAAAGTGGATTTGTGAAGTAGGTTTGTAGGGTTATGGATCAAGCCTATTTTGTAGCCGGAAGGAATAAATCATCAATAAACGTACATATAGTAATATCGTCCTCATTGCGCAGAGGAAATTGACGAATATCAACTTCCAGGATTAGAATACGAGACAAAAAAGGACTGTAGGACTGTTTAGGTCATTGCTGGTGTTTGCAGTATATATTAAACAGAGTAACATAAAAAAAATTTCTTTCATATCGTAAAGTGTATAATACGAATAAACTCTAGAATGATTCTTCACTCTATAATGTAATAGCTTTTTTTTTCACAAAAATTCTAAGAAAGCAGTTTCTTTTGCAGCGTTTACCCCAGAATATACCCTTAACAAAGCTTCGAAAATGATGCTTTGAAACGCGTAACGAACAATAAATTTCCGCAGCACGCCCCGAAATATTGCTTGTTTCCAGACGAGGGAACGGAATCCGTTTGGAAAGGGTCAAAGGGAGGCTCAAAGGTAACCTCTGGCAATTGCGGGCGGACAAGTGCCGAGAAATGGACAATTAAACGCAATTAAGCATTAACCCACTTTCTATGTTAGTCACACCGCGATATTGATCGTGGTTCGTGTAAAAGTGAAAAATAACATTGAATAAAAGTGCACCGACGAGCGAGTGTAGCTCGAACTAGAAACCGTTTTAATTTTCTGAAAATTGTTTCAACGAAGGTTATTGCCAGACTGCGAAAGTTCATGTAAATTCCCAATTTCAGATACTAATATCTAAAACACCACTAATTTAACAAAAATTCTAGACAGACTAATTTAACAACTTAAATATAGAATTTTGAATTCTATACTAGAGGCTTTACTACATTAATAATAACACATTGATAGTATTAAACTTAGGAAAACGTATATTTTATCGCGCTTTCCAATTTAGGAAATGCTAGTGAAAGGGTTAATGAGCTCTTTGTTGCATTTAGAACCTAAAAAAATCCTTAACGGAGTGATTCTAATTCTGTTCGATTCCAGTTCATGCACATTAGTCTATAAATATTTACAGTAACTGACACTTTCGTGTAGGTACTTTCAAACTTAACAATTTAGTGTGAACATTTTTATGCAACTCCTATTTAGGGTAGATGTCCCAATTACTACCAACTTAAAATTGTACCGTAATTTCATTTAATGGTTCTTAGTGTCATTTAACCTAAAAATCGTCTCAGTTTGGATATTATTGGAGTATTATTTAACATCCCTTCCATTAAAAAAAGCATAGTTTTATACATTAAATGTGAAGAATTAATTAATAATTAATTCAAATCTGCTAGCAATCCTAGTGTTCCTATATCTGTCAATTCAAAAATTAAAGTAATTCTTGTATACTTCAACAATTAATTTTGTACAATAAATATATTAAGATTACGGTCCTTTCTTTAGTATGATTTCGCCATAATTTCCTACTTCCATGATTGCGTTTTTGACGCTCAAATATCACTTCCATTTTTCAACATTAATTTCTAATTACCACGTATATTGTATTTCTTTGTTTTTATGTAAATCAGAGTCCCAATTGAATAATAACATTGGTTGTACACAATTTTTGGATACGTCACGTCTTTATTAAGTATAATACATAAAGTGGCAGTATTACGGACACCGGCAGTAATTGAGACAGTTACCATATGTGCCCTCATTATCTTTATTTTTATGATCCTTTTGTGACGAACTTATCTTGATCTTTAAATAAAATTCAGATATTCAAATGAACATGGAAGCCAACTATGAACAAATTCACGAGTCACTGCAGGCACATTTGCATAAACATCCGCAGTGACTCGTAATAACCGTCGGTGAAACGTTTTCTTTTTACGGCGAGCCAAAGTGGACACGGCTGGATTTTCCGATTGCTTCTGTCCCCGGGAAGAAGATGGACTAATAAAGGAAGAGGTCGTTCTCCGGAGGATCTCAGTGATTATCGAAAACGAGGCAGCCTCGATCGAGGAAGAGCCTCGCCCTTTTCCTTCGTGAGAAACGAGGAGGGCGTGTCCGAGATCAATCTTCTCTCTTCGCTGTCTAGCGATCCTCTTTCTTCCATCGTAGCACGAAAACGCGCTGATTGATAGATAAATGGACAAACCTCTCGTCTCGATAGAAACGAGAGGCTAACGAGCTGTTGGAAATGAACGAAGTCTAAAAGTATATATACTTCAACGACTATGGTCTGCACTCTACATGCGAAATAATAAAGCGAATCATCTTAACCCTAGCAAGAGCTGTCTAAAAAATCTAAAAAAGTAAATGAAATTGTAAAAAGAAAGTTTCCAATCAGCTAAACCTGCAAAGCCAAATTTTGTCTAATGCCTGTTGTAAAGTTATGGCTACAAGTTTGATGCAAGATTTTCTATAAACAACTTGCGCACACATTGGCAACAACATAGGCAACAAATTGACTTACGCAAACCTTGTTCCGGTTTTGCTTTCAATTTGACATTGGTCCTGTTGCAAGACTTTCTGCCAATTTGCTTTATCATTTTGTTAGCTGGCGTCAGTGGTGGGTAAACTCATTATCCAGATAAAAAGTTTCGAATAACAAACAAAAGGCACCTTTTGCATCCCCGCGAGGAACGGCCCTGATTGTACACTTTGATTCTTTGACTATTGTCCATTGGTCAACGCACCATGTGCCGTTCAACCGCGCCACAAACGTTGTAACTGTCTCTCAAACGATCGAATAAGCTTCTATTGTATAATTACTTGTACGACAAATCGTATCGTTCCATGGGCCGTTTAACCCATGGACCTGAAGGACGGTGCATAAAGTACACTTCTGGACGAGGGGAGGGAAGAACTGAGGGGAGTCGCGGGGGAGCCGTTTCAGCCACCATGAGAGGGACGACTAGTAGTGCCATCTGTGCCGAACCAATTTCTCGCGGAACATAGTTTAAATTTTATTATTCGTGGTTAATACGTTGCACAATGCACTTCGGCATTTTCGAGATTGATTACCACCTACTAATAATTCACATTTTTATAACAATTTTTCACCTTTAAATATAATATCCGTCCTTCAGGTCCATGGTTTAACAAGGGTTAAACTCCCCGACGAGTTACACCCACAAAGTAGAAACGAAAGAGAATCTTGTAAATCGAGCAGAATCTCCCCCGATGCCTGGTGTTCCCGCGTGTATCCCACTCGGAAGATCGGATTCCACTTCTCGTCAGGGATCGGTCCTCCGACCTCCGTAGAGATTCTCACGAAGACTCTTCACCGTGGTATGTAAATTCGAGAACGTCGAACCAACTTTTGTCTCTTCAATCTGTCTCTTTTTTTTTCTTTTATTCTTTTTGCTTCCGGTGGTGATCGTCCCCATCGTAGGTGTCATTGTCGTGCTTGTAGAGAGAGAACCCCTGCGCCATCCTCCAGAGGCGATGCTCGCGGACCGTCCAACGGGCACTGAAAGCGTCTGGTAATCAATAATAAGTTAATGGGCAGGTTTGCCCCGCTCGGTTGGTCAGTTGCTCACGAGCCGAGGCATTCGATCGGGCCGATGACAACTTCCGGCGGTGGTAACGAGCGGTCGACACGCGATCGCGATTGCAATCCCGTGGGCACCGCGAGGATCGATTCTATCGGTCGATTCTGCTGGGAATAAAAGGATTTAACACTTGGACAAAGGTGTCTGGGACGACTTTGACCCAGAAATTTCAGCAAGAACTATTCCAGTTTATGTTGGAAACCAGGTGAATTAAGGTGGCTCACGCGTCTGGTGTCGTATCTGGGCTGCATATGGCGCTTTATACTTTTTATCAATTTTGCCAATTTAATTTGAATGATTAACATTTTTAAATTTTTTCCATTAACGTATTTCAAAGTAGTTTAAAATAGTAATCATTCAAATTGGTAAACTCGATAAACAGTTTAAAGGGTCACAGAAGACCCAGCTAGATCTGATACTAAACGCGGAAGCCACCTTAAAAACCTAGCGGATTAGGAAGAAAAGTATGTCGAATATATCGGGATGTTCGTGTATGATTTCAATATTCTTCTAAGAGAAATAGATAATTCTATTAAAAAGCAGAATAAAACACACAAACTGGCAGATTCCAGATTTCTTGTTTTACAATTACTGAAGTCATAACGGTGCTGTTATTAGATTTTATGTTGACTTTTAATTTATTATACAGTTTAGAATATATTATATTATATTAACTGACTATATTAGAATCATTATAAATGAATCAATAAACTATTCACTATTTTCTTTAATTATGAAGCGATGTACGCTAAATTAGAAATATCTTCTCGATATTTCATTCGCTCAAAGTGGTGGCAGGATGCCAGAAAATTACTATGAGTACCAATAAAACCGTACAGATTCTTGACTTCTATAGATACGAATATGATTTGCTCAGGAAATAGTGGATTACTGATTGATCCATCTACATACATTCACCACTGGTAGTTCTAACGTCAATCAAGCCATCAATTTATTTCCAGCCCAATCGAACCATTTACTTCGCGACGTAGGACATTGCATCTCGTATTTCACTTGCATCCAAATGAGGATCAATTGGATCAATAGAAAATTGAAGAACACCATTATCCTCTTGTCTCCATTTTTCAGAAATTAATGTACAAGACTTTGAATTTGGACAAACATCCGATGTCTATGAACTGTGTTATTCCCATTTCAAACTTGTCTGTCTTTTTGTAAATCATTTCTTTTCATTCCGTCCTCTCAAAAATGATCGTAGGCTGCTTGAGCTGCTAGCTGATGAACTAGATCAATAAAAAATAGATGGAAATCCTCTCGTTTCTATTTTTCGGACTCTTCCTCTATTGCCGCAAAATTAATCTGCAAACATTTGAATTTAGACAAATGTTCAATGTCTCTTAATCACATTGTGCAACAATCCCTTTAAGAATCATTTCTTTCTATCCCCTTTCTTGTAGATGACCGTGGGCTGCTTCGTTGCCACTTAATCAATCAGATTAATAGAAAATAGAAGACCATTCTATAATCTATGTTTTTGCAAAATTAATCCACAAAAATTGTAATTTACACAAATTTCCGAAGTCTATTAATCACACTGTCCAGCAATCTCTGCAGGAATCATTTCGTTCTGTTCATTTTTCTCATAGACGATCGTGGGCCGCTTCAACTGGCAGCTCCTTCAAAGAATCTCGTCGCTCCATATCACCGAAAGCAGTTAGCCGACAACGGCACCAAGTGACGCTCGACGAGACGGTCAAGAAAGAAGAAGTAGTAGAAGAAGACGGTGAAGGAAGAGGAGGACGTTCCGTTATCGTTCTCCTCCACATAACCGTACCTCCGACAGAGGGCGCGAACCCAGATCACCTCTTGTCCCGAGGAAGGTCAGATCACCTACCGGCGCGGCGGCATCTCTCGCCTCGTTCCCCTCTTGGGCGTGAAATGGTACCGAATAAAAGTCACCCTCCTCCACGCATTTTCCGACGCTATCACGTCCTGAACTTAAAAAACACTCCCGTCGTTTGTTATACACTCCCCCTCTCGCTACGTCGCGTATTTTTTCGTCTTGATTTATTCATTCGATCGACCCGGAAGTTGTACCGCGCGATCGTTTCTTTTCCAATTGAATAGGGTATTTCGAAAAGGGCACGTCCGTGGGAAAGTACATTTTTTACGAAGGCAAATTTACTGAATTGTACCAATAGTGAAGATAGCAGAGAAAAACTGAAATTTGTAGGGAGTAATTAGGACCATGTAAGAAGCGAATTACAATAATCGCAGCCATCTGCAGTGTTGACAGATTGGGCGATTTATCGCAATTTTGGGCAAATTTTGTACTAAGATTGCGATGAATTTTTTCGTGGAAATCGCAAGTCGTAAATTGAGCGATTTCCAATTTATATATGTATATTATGTACATTTGTATATGCATAATTCATTATGTATGTCTACGTTTTTCATGTATCGTACTAAAAAAAGAGATAACTCTGTGAAAATCTTATAAAAAATCTGGCCACGCTGTCCATCCATTTACTTACTGACACAGAATATAGCAACTGACACGACGTTTGACTTCCCTTGTATAAATGAAAATTACTGAGGTAAAATTTATTTGAGGTTAGTTTTCACACCCTTAAAGGGCGATTCGGCAAAAATGAAACATTCGAATCCGCGAGTCAGCCTTCATGGTGTTCCCTTGTGAGACTAATTAGTAGACTGCAGATTTTATGCATTTATGGCCTATAGGGCTCTGTGAAATACAATAAAAGACATAACTTTCATTGGATTCAACGAGTTTTCTATTTTATTTTGAACCCAATAAGACACTTAAGAGGAAGACCAAATTCTTACATTTGCTCCTGTCTTTACGAATTACTTTAGAAAATTTCATTTTGCATAAAACTCCGCAGTCTACTAATTAGATAAAAAAAATACCAATTACCTTTCAATCTAGAACAATTTGAATTTGGGATACGTGATATTAGGTGTTTCTACCCTATGTACAGAGGAAAAGGTAAATAGTGGGGAAAAAAAGGGTAAAGAGGATCGAGTTATTTTTCCGACGACGCCCGGAGGCGCGGCAATCGAGAGGCTCGAATGCCTTGATACCTTAATGCCCCGATGCCAGCAACGTAACGGCTCCTTGCAACTTCGTTGGCTTCCGAGACAAACGAGGGTCGCCGAAGACCCGGAAGTTCGTTCGACTCGGCGCATTAGCTCCTCGTCTGCCATCGTATTACGAGAGCCTTTTAGGTACTCAGAAACTCACTGGCCTCTACTACCCGGAACTATACGATGAAGGAACGATTCAGTCGGATAATATTAGACTCCTATACCTACGTTCTGACGCGTGGATCGCAATCGCCTAGGTGTGCTGGACCGAAGGATTCCATCAACTCCTTCCAGGGCTAAACGAGGCCAAAAAATTCCAGAACAGTTAAACCGTTTGAGGTTTGATAATACGAGGGAGGATCCAGCAGAGGGACAATTACAGGAAGTGTTTAATCCGAGGACGAAGGACAGTGGGACGAACCGTGTAAAATCTGCGAAATGGACGAAAATTTCAAATTCGAATTTTGAGTCTTTTAACTATCTCAATGTAATACTTGGGCATTGGCGAACAACGGATCGTAAAGATAAAATTTTTATGCTGTTTAAAACTTGATTGTTCAACGATTTGTGCGTACACTTAAGCTACCTATTCTCTGAGTTAAAACATCTAATATTTGAATCTAGAATATTGTATATGTAGGTTCAATTTGAAGATTCACTTCATTTAATCGTATGAATTAAATCAAAATAAAGTTTTTGCCATATCTTGTTAGACAGATTCAAGTTTCAATTAAATCCAAATAACATAAGTCCATAAAATTCGTTGTTCAAATCGACGAGTGATCGATTGTCAGTGATAGGTATTATTGTCAAGAGCGCGACGTACGGCTTTGCATCTCGTATTTCACTTGCAACTAGACGAAGATCAATTTCTCCCTTTTCTTCCTTTAAAAAGAAATTCCTAAGTGTGCCTCTTTTTTACGGCCGCTAAAGAGGAAAGGGGCCTTAAGGCGTCCACCATTTAGCTGGTTGTTAAATAATTCAAGAATAAAAGGGTTAATTCAAACATACGCTCAAAACGAGACAGAACTCTCTTTTTCTCTCTTTCGGAGTAAGTGTACCTGTTACATCGGAAGCCGCTCGAAGGCGCCGTCCAAGGCGCACCAGTGTGGGAAGCTGCGTCGGCGTTGTGCATACACGCTGGCTCCGCGCGAGCGCGCGCCTCTCGTCACGCCGCGTTATTCCTCTCCGCCGTTCTGCCTCGCATTACGTCGACAATTGATCCTAACGCGCTAGACGCCGAGCCAATTAAGAGACCTCTTGTCCGATTACGTCATCGACCGGCGATACCCGCCGACCTCGCGCTTTCTACTGTAGAACCGAACCCTCGCGAGGCAACGTTTCCTCTCCTGGACTCGCGTCCAAAACACGCGTCGAAGAACAAAAGTATGTACGCTGTTGTCCGCTACCGGCGACCAGTGACTTAAATCGGTATGATTTTGATACCGGTCATCAAAGCTATACCGAAACCGATATATTACCGAAAACCGAAATAAATACCGGTATTTTTTCGATTTCTATAAGGGTAGGGCTTATATAGGGTTACATAGGGCGAAGGTACAACCGATAATACCGGTATAATATTAGTATAATATCGGTATCTATGATACATTACCGAAAAACGAAATAAATACCGGTATTTTTTCGATTTGTATAAGAGAAGGGCTTATATAGGGTTATATAGGGCGAAGGTACAATCGAAAATACCGGTATGATACCGGTATTTACAATATATTACCGAAAACCGAAGTAAATACCGGTATTTTACCGATATATTACCGAAACGGAAATAAATACAGGTATTTCTTCGATTTGTATAAAGGTAGCGCTATATAGAGTTAAAAAGTGCATTGGACATCGATTGAAACTTCTACATAAATTAATATTTTTCTACAAAAAAATTCCTGCACGTTCCTCAAATGTTACTCTTTTAAATACAGAAAATTCTGTACCAATATATGCTTATTATACGTTTACAAAAAATTCTCAGAAATTCACTTTATTTCGGCCTCTTGGCTAGGTATAACCCTTTAATTAAGTCTCAAATGTAATATACAAGAATCGAAAATTTCAAAATGTTTTTATAGTTACGAGATGCACTGTGTCTTCCCTCTATCGAGTATACATTTTATAAAGATTCGTTGATCTTTCATCGAAACAACGTACGAACAAAAGTAATGAAAGAAAGACATTCCATCGACGTACCTTCCAGGTAGCCGTGACCTCCTCCTTCTCCTTTCTCATCGTCGGTACCAGGCGCCGTTATTTTCGCGTTGACTTCGTCGACACGACGAGAGGCGAGTCTTCAAGATACGCGATTGTCCTGTTGATTCTCCTCCCGAGAGACGTACGCACATACAGGGTGTCCCAAAATAGATGTAAGTCCTTAAAAGGGGTGATTCGTGGGGTGATTTGAAACAACTTTTTCCTTAGCGAAAAAGTTCTCCGAGTCTTTGTTAATGAGATATTAACGAAAATCCCCGACCAATCAACCCTGATAATCACTAATTTACAGTCATTTGGTAACCGAGACTCCACTATGAAATTCTTATGTAAGGTGGTCCCCTAAATTTAAAAATCGACATGTGACGAAGGATACGTTTTTGAGATCGCCCATAACTTCCTTATTTGTGCATGAATTTTGCTCAGGTTGGGCTTATTTTCTTCATAAAGGTGCGTACTCTATGTAAAAAATAAGTACTTGCACATAACATAATAATTTCTATGTTGTGCAGGCGATGTAGTGAATTCTCGATGTCAATTTCAGCCCCAAAAAATTATATTTTTCTTAAGTTTCGCTCTATTCCACCTAAACTATTGGTCCGATTGGAAAACAATGTATCAGAGAATTGTATGTAATATAATTACCTTTAATTTAAGAGTAGTCGCGATCAAATCGCTCAACTATAACGCGAGATATAGACAAAAACGTCGGGTCGTCTTTTTAAAAAATTACCAAGATATTCATCGGGCGATATCTGAAAAACGTATCCTAAGGATTTCGTCTCATGTCGATTTTTGAGTTTAGGGGACCACCTTAGATAAGAATTTCATAGTGGTGTCTCGGTTACCAAATCACTGTAAACTAGTGATTATCAGGGCTGATTGGTCGGGATTTTTCAACAAAGCCTCGGAAACTTTTTCGCTAAGGAAAAAGTTGTTTCAAATCACCTCATGAATCACCCCTTTCAAGGACTTACACATATTTTGGGACACTCTGTATGCACATACGACGTCCACTGAGATATAGAGAATGGTCCCGAAAGGCTAGACTTACGGAGAAACAAGTCAGTCGCGTGTCTGTCCGGTACCATTATTATATAATGCTGTTACGCGTGCTCTCCTTTTTCGTTTTATGCGTGAAGTACTCCAATTACAGACAAAATGAGACGAAATAGGTAATTGGTCATCCAAGTGTATCCGGTCAGGTTAAATGTCCCGTGGATTTCGTTTGAAATTAGAAGCTCGGTTTTGGAGAAAATTAATTAAAATAAATACATCGTTAGGAATTTACTCTCTTTTGAATAATACATTTTGCCCGAGTAACGTGGAACTTCTTCTGCAGTTAATTAATCATGTTCGTGGCTTTCTTTTGTAATTATAAATTATTAGGTGTGGCAATATGTGATCCACTACTTCTTTTTAAAAAATTCCTGATAGTTTAAATTGAAAAGAACTTCCTTTCCTCCTGATCGTTAACAATGATCGTTAACACCTATTATTCAACCCTCATCCCTTCCTCATTTTCGCAACTTAATTTGTCTCTCGATGTCAAATTGGCATAGTGGTAATAAAATAATATAACAAAGAGATGAATAGTCAAATTTGCAACATTATTCAAAATAAAAGTGACGGAACCTCAGCTAAATTCACCTACACATGACAGAATAACATCATTTCTTAGGAGAAAAATGTGTCAAATTGGCACAAAGGACGGATAAGGGTTAAACCTAGTCACGTTAGAAAAGATATTAGCTTATCAGATGTTTCCTTAAATGTCTTACGCTTCCTAGATAAAAGTGTGCAACCCTGTATGCGTTTACCAAGCTCTACCTAACAAGGTTCTACTGTATAGTAGGATCGCAATTATCCGAACTAATAGGACGACAAATCCGTTCTGATAAGCGGTTTTCAGATAATTGGTCTGGTAGAATCGCAATTTCATTATGTTACGAAACAATTTTGAAAGATGGATGATTAAATTTTTGATATTAAAATTTTCAAAAGTGGCTGCAATCTGCAAATTAAATATCGATCTCTGCCACTTTTTTTCGTCTTCTCCGGGCTGTAAAATTAAGAAAGAAAAATACTTTCGCTTAATTCTGGTAAAAACTATAACGACACATTTGCTAAAGATGTGTGCACCAGATGGGCCCGATCGGACATATAGAAAAACGCGTCTTTTATTCTTCTATAGGTTCGACAATTTTCCGAATTTCGCCATAAAGCTTCAAGAACACATTCTAAGGATCCTAAGCCACAAAGAAATGCAAGTAAAAGAAAATCAATTTGGTTTGACATCTACAATGCCCCCCCATAACTTAAGAATCTCAACCATTATAAGCATCAAAATAAAATTTTTTAAAAACGACAAAAATTACATCCTTCTTTTCCCCCCATAATCATCAAATCGATAACATCCTCAATCCAATGACAACCAAAGATCCTCAAGGATATACGCTCTAAAAGTATGTGAACGGTCATCAAGCAGGGGAGGGGAGAGGGAGGGGGAGGGGCACCGTGAACCGCGGTCACGTGGCCGCGACTCTGTACACGTACCACAAATTTTTCTTCTCGGAAAAGAGGCCGAGGCGGATGGAAAGGGAGAAAGAGCAGCAGCAACAGCAGCAACAGAGGAGGAGGAGGCCGTGCACATAGTCGTAGACGAAAATAAAGAAGGCGAGAGCTAAGGGAATTCCAACGAGTTCCTTCCTGGTAGCCGCTGAGAGCTTCCCCTCGGCCTCGGTTTCTTCCTGTAAGGAGGCCTTCGCGAGGGGAAGGGAGTAAAAACGGTGGTGGGGGTAGTGAGGGTAGGGGAGGTGCGCACCGGCCTCGTGGGCGACTCTCGCGTTCCTAAACTGCATTCCAACCTGCGTTGCCACGTCTCGTCGTGAGCACACAGAACACACGAGCAAACTGACGCGCACACGCGTCCACGCGTGCACGGGGACACGTGCAACGCGGGGTGGAGAACGAGGTTTTCGGGTGGGGGGCGAATCCAGGTGATCAACTGCTCGTAAATATTCCGGTAAACACCTATCCCCGCCGCCTTTCTTCAATCCTAATTACGTATCTTCTTTACCCGCGTCACTAGAGGTTACTGACGCCCCGGCCCCTGCGATCGAGAATCTAGGAGGGTGAGTCGATCGGCGTGCTTACACCTTCCTGCGGACTTCCGTTCGAAAGGAGTGTTGGATTCCGAGTAGTGGAATGTGGATAACACTTTTTTGACACTTTCAGACCTGAATTTTCTTTTGGGAGTGAGAAGAAAATGTTGTTTGTTTAAAAGAAATGTTTATAAATAAAGGTTTGTTATTCGATTCTGAGGTGAGGAGATGAAAAAATGAAAATTTATGAGAAAAATGTGGATCTGCAACACACTGTACCAACAGGCTCTGTGTAAAATTGGAAGAAACTTCATGTACACAAATGGGACCGCCAGGTCTGAAAGGGTTAAGTGAAACTTTAATAAGAGTCGAATTCGTAACAGAGCACTAAATGTCAAA
This sequence comes from Dufourea novaeangliae, assembly GCF_001272555.1. Lineage (NCBI taxonomy): Eukaryota > Metazoa > Arthropoda > Insecta > Hymenoptera > Halictidae > Dufourea > Dufourea novaeangliae. Next base: position 2,147,948 of record NW_015373988.1, on the reverse strand, counting down.
GTGACCGAACAAGCATTGGGCCGTTTGTGAAATTGCATTGGGCCTTACATAGAGTGCAGCATTTAAATGGATTAACAAATTTTCAAAAATTAAAATAAAGAAACCTTTCAAACAAAAATTGTTTATTCTTCTACGTGGAAGAATAATCTGTTAAAAAATATATAGGTATCCATTAAAAAAAACGAAATTCGCCTTCAAATGACTTTCATCCCCACCACTAGGGGGATCCTCCGCAGAACCAGTCAAGTACCCAGTAGTGGGGATGACGTCTGAACACTCAGTGCCAACAACCCTTCGAGCACTCATCGAGAATTTACTGTATTTCTTTCTGTCAGTTCGATAATCATGTCAACTTTCTGAAAATATTCAAATTCATAAATTAACCAATTTCTTGATTTTCGTATTGTAACAAAAATTTGTGCAAAGTCTGAGAAAACCCATTGTTGTAACATTTTAATCATTCCTATAAGAGTCTATTACACCAGTAATTTCGACTGCTTTGATAATTCTAGCGTAAAATACAAGCTGTACATGCCACGTGAGAACCACGTCCGAATATCGTTTTACCTCGCTCTGTACCGATTCGCCCGTCGAAGAAGTCCCCGTCGACTCCGTTCGACGTTTTTGCGGCTACGTATGGAAAAAACTGCACGCGCGCTCACGGTTCCCTGTATAAGGCGGCCTATCGGGATGCTAGCTTCCGGTCGACTCGAGGTTTTTCTCGTATCCCTCGAACACCAGCCTCCTCCTCCTCTTCTCGTGATACTCACGGCCAGTGGCAGGTACCTATATTCGAGACCTCCGTGTTCGCTCGAGCATGTAATGACCACCGTCTCATCCCAGGACAGGAAGAGGAACAGGTTTTCCATTTTTCACTGGCTTATCGTCCCACCTTAACCTCGAGCTCGTCGATTCTCCGGATGTCGGGGAGCAAGATGAAAAAAAAACGGGAAAGAACGAGGAAGGAGAAGAAGAAAAAGATGAGAATGAAGAGGATGGGCTAGAATTCGAGGGATCAACGGAAAAATACACAGGAAGAAGACATCGGAATGCGTTTCCTTTTACGATCGACTCGAGTTGTACAATTACGTTTTTCGCGTTTATTACTTTACACGGTTTCTTATCGGGTCGAGGATATCCGCAATAAGGAGCACGCAAGTAAGCGTACATACTCTATGTGTCGCATGGTGAATCGATTTATCATCTTCGATGGTGGAACGAAGACAATGAGAGTAACGGTTACCACTTCTTATTATCTTCTTTCCCTTCGTCAATCGCGGATCATGATGCCTTGGCTTCATACTACTACCCGCGGATCTGTGGTCTCTTTTTACCTCTTAACCGGATGGTTTTGCGATCTTGAGTATCTACGTTGTCATCACGAGTGCCTGTAAGCTGCATCGATTTAATGGAACACCCAGTTGAGACTAAAAAATTACCATTTATATTGGCACTTCATTAATCCATCGAGGACCATGCAGTGAAATAACCCGATTTTTGTACATAAGATTTGTTATCCTTCACAAAGTTGCATACCTAGGTGGATGAAGAAATAGTGACGAACAAATTATTAACCCTCCATTGTCACACTGGATTAAATTGAACCAGAATTTGACTTTGAAGTAAAATATCTTTCAAACATCATTGAAAATGATGTACTAGTGGCGCCATATAGTAGTAATATTTAGAATTTTGTTTTTTCTAAAATTTGTGTAAAACATGAAACTTTTACTATCAATTTTTAACCATCAAAATGTAATCTACAGTATTAAAACTTCATCTCCGAATTAAATTAATCCTAATATTTAGGTGGCCACCATTCAGTTGGGACACCCTGTAGATTCGGACGAGTACTTACAACAATATGCTGAATCAATTTAGCATCTTTGAGGACGGAACGCAGACAATGAACGTAATGGCAGAAGGGGCCAAGGAGAAAAAGGGGACAACAGAGAGAGAGAAAGACAGTAGAAGAATCGCAGTGAAGAAGGATACCGGTGAAATGTAAGGAAGATACGGTTGTGCGGGACCAGGTTCTAAGATGTCCCGACACGCCCACGGAATCTCACGGCCGCCGATCCTGTTTTAGGATAAGGCCGGATTATCAACACCGCTCTACGTCCACCGATGTGCAGGTGTACCCACCCGAACTGACAGCGGCGCCTTTGCTTTGGATCCCGTCTTTCCAAGATCTCTCCATCGACTCCTTTTGAATTCTCTCCCTACCCGCTTCCTTCCTTTCTTTCTTTTCCATCCCTATCGTCCTTCCGATTGCTTAAAATAAATTCTGAAACTTCGTAGACGCTTCATTTTCTTTCTTTATCCAGCAGATTTCACCAGATCGTTGACACAAACATTGATTTCTGTTAAGGTTTCGTGAGGAGCTAAACGATCGATGAGCTGCCCAGTCAACCAAACTTTAAAAACCAAACTTATAAAGGTGTGGCTACAAGTTTAATGCAAGATTTACTATAAACAATTTGCGCGCACATTGGCAGCGACATATGCATCAAATTTGACACAGGTTATGTCGCAAGATTTGCTGGCAATTTGTTTGAAAATTGCATACAACTGGTTATCAAGGCGGATCGATTGCGTATTTAACCCTCCGGTCAGAACGCTCGACAAGCACGTTATTTCAATGCTTCGTATTGTAATAAAAAATGCATTATCTGCTCCAGAAATACAAGATTACTTTTTAGCCAACCCAATAGTATTTAAAATTGTGAATTTGCATGAATTTCTGCAGTTTACTAATGGGTAAAAATAGCAGTAGTTTGACTGTCGAAGGAAAATTGCCGTGCTAGTTGAGAGATTTTAAGGGAATGGGATTTTAAGAGAAAAAATTTGTAATGAGTCGTTATATGTTACTGGACTGTAAATGATGATGAAATTAGTAATGAGAAAATAGCGGTGGTTAAGCCGTCAAAGGAAAATAACCGTAGTAATTGAGACACACGAAGAAATGGTACTGAAATGTGGGATTTCAAGGGGCAAGATCCGTAATGAATTATTACTTGTTACCAGTCGGTAGTAAATAAATGAAAAACCACACGGTTATTCAAAGCGTTTACGTTAATGTCGTTTAAACGTTCGCATAAAATCTGCAATCCAGATATGTAATTACACTAATAACCAGACTGCGAATGTTTATGCACTTAAAAAATGGCTTAATATATACAAAACGCAGTCAATTGAAAATTTTTATGAACTTTGAAATTGCTCGTATAACATTAAATAGATTATTACAAATAAAATGAGTGATTTTTTTTAGAGATATATCTAATATTACATGAATCTTTAAACGAATGGTAAGTGCATCTATGTAATTATTACGTAAAACCAGAATTTTTGAAAATAATTCTATGAATTTGTAATCGATTGCTCCGAGACGTTAATCACTGGTGGTTTTTTGTTAAATGATTTTTCTGCTAATCATTATTTCATACCGAAAGCGTAGTTCAAGCTTTATGAAATTTAATTACAACTACATATAAACTGGAATTTCTGTGTTTCGAAACGTATAGGGAGATTCATTAAATTCTACTGATATCCACTGTCTGCTTTAGTTGGTTTTAACACAAAGTTTAATCAAATTAATTATCGTAGCAAGTACCATATAGAATACAATACAGTATTTCAATTTAAAATGAAAATAAAAGCGAGTTACATTAAAAATTTTCATTCAGAAAGATAGAGTCAGATACAGTTACTCACAAATTTGTTAATAATAAATAGCAAAATAAATTCCATACTAAATTGTAATTTTTATTTCCAAATTAAGAAAAATTTATCACAAATACCTGTGATAATTCGAATGTATATAAACAAATGTATGAGTCATTGTAGATACATTAGATGTATGTAAAATTATTAATTTTCTATCGAGAAGCTTGACCAGTATTGGTCAATTGCTACAGCATACATTACTCAAAATAGTTCCTCCCTTTTTCTACAATTATCTGCCATTTACCAAGCAAAAGTTGAATTCCTCATCAATAAAATGAAATTAAATGAAGCCACAGTTACTTCTGCATATAGCTATGAATATCTACCAGTGAAATCGGTCATTTCATATCCGCCCATTTGATTGAACTTTCTGCTGGTTAGTAGATTGATTCAAGACACGGTCGTCCAACGAGTTGACTCCGATGATTTTCTTGTTGCCCTCAAGTGTCACAACGCTCGTGCATACATACAGGGTGTTAATAAAAATATGGGACATTTGCGCAGGTTGGTTTCATCTTTTATTTCTTAGAAAGTTCGACTCAAACACATGTAAGATGGTGATTTTTTATTTAAAATAAAAACAATGTGACTAAGTATACCTAACTCAGTTCATTATCTATGGATCCTATATAAAAAATTCATTTTAAGTGAATTCACTGAAAATTGAAAAGAAATCAGATATATGTGCATATGAACTTTTTTTACTACTTGGACTTCCAGAATCACATTGTTGTGACTACCCTATACCGAGAAAAATCATTGAGAAAAATAGTTCGACGATTGTTAAGTTCCTTGCATGCTTAAAAATAGTAATTTATCAGTTTAAATTCTTCTTTATTTTGATTTTACCTAGTTTATAATGTAAAAGTCAATTTACAAAGATTTCAATGCGGATTTACTTATTGTAACTGAACCTTCGTCATGTAAAATAGAAATATCTTTCGAAAAATAGTGTTTGATACAAGTTCATAAACATTATACAGTAAAATAATAAAATAAAAAGACGTTTCCTTTTCACACATTTTTCTAAAACTCAGTGAATCCTTAAGAAGTTTATATTATTAAACATTAGGCTACATTTCTACTATTTTCATAATAATACCGTTTTTATTTTTAAATACCGAAGTGTTACTTCTTACATTTCACATAGCCTGAGTGGAAAGTTTATTGTCGGTCACCGGTGACCAACTCAGCGTTAACGTGTTATGGCCCTGTGTTTTGCAGATCCATGCACGAAATAAAACTGAAGCGACAAGAGGGCGCGTTGTAGTAGTAGGGGGGACCAAAACCAAAAATCGCGAATGCACGTCGTGTATTTATGCAATGTGACATACGTATATACGTAGGAATGCTTGCGCGGGCGCAGCCTTTCGTCGCGGCTGTCGTTCGGCGTCGTTGGTCATCGAACCCACGACAAATTCAAAATAAACGGTCAAGGCGCCTCTCAGTTCCCATGTACGACGCCGCTAACCCGTGTATTTAAAACTCGCCGAATTTCACAGGTCTTTCCTATACAAACTAGGGATTATTCGAATACTACGAATAAACTTCGAATACTTACTTCAATATTCGAATACTATTCGAATACTGAATAAACAAACTGTCAATTTTCGTGATCTCTATTTAACCACTTGCTTTATAACTAGACTGTGGATGTTTATGCAAATATAAATTTTTGAAAGTTAAATTACAGAAAGTGGAGTTAAACCAGCGTAGAACTTTTATCTTTCATTTAAATTACATTCTGTAAAAAGTAAGCAAGTATGCTAATACATTTTCTATTAGAAAACCTATACGAAAGTTAATAAAGTTATTTCAATTCTCACAATTTCCAGTGCCATGAAAATTGAACAATCGTGTAATTGGCAGTGTAAAAATTGAACAGCAAGGGAAACGCGACATTTAGCTGGCATTCAAGAACAAAGTTATCGAACGAAATAGTATTCTAGTCGGAGTTGTACGCTGGTTGTCTGGTTACTGGAAGAACAAGGAATTCGAGTTCCTTTCATCCGTGATTGCGGCACAGAGGCCCGATTCACCGTGTCCTTTCAATCGAGAGGCGAGCCGGCGGTTTTATCTTTGACGCTTCCGTTCTTTGCAAAATCATGAAATCTCGGTCTATTTATATAAAATAAAAAAAAAAAAAAAATCGTGTCGTGTCTCACACGCATCTATGAATGAACATCATTTGCATGAGGTTTCGTATGGAAATCAGGTTGCCAGTCGTGCGAAACCTGTTCCTTACGTTCCCCACTCCCCTAAAAATGATCTTTAACATCAACGATGAACTGCAAGCCGGCAATTCTCTGTCACGAAACTACGTACATTTCTACGATTATTTGACAGAACATCTTTATCGTCTCGATTAAGTCGAGAAAACGATGTCGTATTGCCATTTTTGTCAATAGAAAATTACAATTTAACCCTAAAACTACGAAAGAATTTTTAAGTCACACACTCACTGATATGTGCATTTTCCTCGCCGAATCGGAGGACACAGAATTCACCTTTCGTTCCTCATGTCGCGCCGTTAATTAACGAGCAACAACGGAAAAAGATCGTCGATCGACACACGGCCGGGCGAGACGGTAACGGTAACGATAAAAATCCCGGGGCACAGGAGCGAAGGTGGAGACCGAGGAAGGGGAAGGAAAAGAGACGACCGCGTCCTGAACCGAAGAGGTTCTTACGTGTCAAACGGTAAGACGACCCCGAGACCGGCTTCGAAAACATCTTTACCCGTGGGTCCCGACCGACGATTTTCCCACGACTCCTCCCACCGGTGCCCCCGCACAGAATCTCCTTTTTTCGAGGTCCTTCTTTGCCTTTTAGCCCCCCTTTCTGGCCGGTCTTCTACACCCAGAACCGAAGGGGCCTTCTCCTTCCGACCGAAGATCTGCCTCGTATTGACCGAGAGACTCCTCTTCTCTCCAAGCAATGTATACGTATGCTTGGCGAACGAAGAGAGAGAGAGAGAGAGAGAGAGAGAGAAGCTCACTCGGTCATGTAACGGGATGCAAAGGAAAACGCGCACTCGAATTCCCTTTGATTCGCTCGGGCACAATGACGCCCGGGGGCCTTCCCCGTCCCGACACAATGACCATGCGCGCGAGGGTAAGATACGTGGCTATGTGTTGTGTTTTTTTTCTTCTTTCACGAAAAAGGTATTCCACCCTGGCTCCGTCCCGTAGAGAGACGGAGAGGAAAGATGTTGAGGAAATCAGGACCGCAAAAGACGCGGGGTCTCTTCTACCTGCCGGATGAACGGAGACGAAGGGGATCCGAGTGAAGGAAAATACGTTCATGGGGAAGAAGTCGGTGAAGGTGGGTGTCTCGGAAGGGAACGATTCCGAATGGGGGAACAAAATATATATGGGGAAGGCACGAGAATGAAACGTGCCGGGACGTAACGAACCACCTACCGTCGGCGATATATGTTGTATATAAGGTGGTTCTTGTGTGGACCAAAAAAAGTTTTTTTCTTTAAGTTGGGACGCCCTTTGAATATGTTCTGTAGCCCAAGAAACTAGTATGGTATTTTCGTTATATTTTTTTAAATAAATTTCGGGGGTCTACCGCTTGGGGTAAATGTCCCAATTACTGCCAGTGTCCCTACTACTGGCACTTTATTTATTTTAATAAAGTTTCTTGGGCTTTAAGGTTGTACTTGATCCCCTTACAATATAAAACCTTTGGTAGCTGGTAGCGACCTATGAATCTTAATCCACTTAAAAAAAATTATATACACTAATCTTTTAGATGGGGGAACTAAATAACTTTTATATTATAAGGCGTATCAGGATAATCGTAATTACTGGAGAATGTGTAACGAATAGGGTAAATTTCCCGATTACTGCCAGTATATATATGTATATGTATACACATATGTATACCGGTTACGCGTGCGCGTGGTCCCCCGACATCCCTATCCCGCTTATGGGGAGAAAATTTTCTCACGAAAGAGGAGGAGCGTGGTGGTCGACTTTGTCCGGGAGAAACGAAAAACGATCCTTCCGTGGACCGCGATCTTTTTTTTTCTCTCTTTCCAGCCTCCTCTCCTATTTCTTCAGGAGTCAGGAAAGAAGCCGCGTTTATAGTGGAACAGGGTACACGGATGCTCGGGAAGAAGGGATATTAATCCGAGCGTATGTTCGATGAAATCCTAAGGCTTAGAATCTAAACGAACCAATTCGACGAAACTATTTGTGTAAATAAACTGGAAGATTTTGTGGAAGATTAAAAATCGTCTGAACCTCTTCGCTACCGTTTTTTAAAAATCGTTTTATACAACTGCTACCACATTGTATAGACCTAGTGCCGTCTGAAAAATGTTGTAAACACTATACCTAAGTAATTATTAAGAGGATTGAATTGAATTATTAAGGTTAATCACGGTACCAGTGGGACTGAATGTCTATTTTTCTATAAATTTTAAATCTATTTTGCCTATAAAATTTCCTAATTTTAAAACTTTTTAACTCCCCATTGGGATACATATGTCCCATTCGTAGTGAAAATGTTAAAGGATACAATCCGAATGAGCGTATTTTTGACGAAATTCTATTCAAAATAATTCGACAAATCAATTTGCGTAAATAAACTGGATCCTTCCGTGGGAGGTCAACCCATAAACTGCTAACTAATGGTAAAGGTCACGAGTGTTATTAAATATTCCAAAACTTTTTCGTCTAATATGATTAAATACGAGATTAATTTCAACAGACTTGTGTAAGAGCGGAGACATTCGACGCGACCTCAACAGGTGTGTTGGGTGATGCGGTTACTTCGAGGGTCCTTAGTGACAGGATTCTCGGTCTATGGAGCTTCATGCCTGGTTCGTTCAGTCGTTTCATACCTCATTCTGAACAAATTGTATAGTAAATTTAACTCACTACCTATGGTAATTATAATAAAATAGTAATAATCGGACAAGACATTATAAGTTATAAAAAAGTTCATTTTGTAAGATAGATCCTGTAAGACGAAACACTAAACGCTGACAAAAATATATTTGACTATACAGACTCCTCTCGATTATCGTCTGAGGGGTGGTCTGGAACCTGTTAAGCGCATACTTTGTTGCCCTTCCGCTTTTGTTGTCGAGCCTCGGTCTTCGGACAAAAAACAAATTTACCAGAGTTTAAAGTATTTCTCCCTACAAGATTATTGTCCCAGCGCGGACTCAAAGTCGGGACGATAATCAAGAGGGGTCTGTATTCTACAAATAAATTACAAAACACCGAATATCTGACGTGAAGCAAGGCTAATTTAAAATATCTTCTTTCTAAGAACGTCGTGTGTGGTAATGCTGAAGGGTTCTCGCTCAATTTGGATGAGCATAACGATTACAAAATATGATACTGCAAGATTCTCGTAAAATTCGAAATTTATCGAAGTGATAGAAATTTCAGGTGAAATATACAAACAGCTAAACGACACTTTAATATTTTGACTATACATCGACTAATTTCCTCTACAAAAAAGTCATGTCGGGCCCACTGAAAAGCCACTGGTCCAGGTCAATGTGCTAATAACTCGGCAGAGAAATAGTGAGGGGGATGGACAAGGCAAGCACGCGAAAATGAAATTACCAGAGCCGCGAGAGACCGGTGGTGTGTCGTCCTATTAGTATTTACGAAGGAAATGTCAGGCCGATAAGCGATTCGCAGGATTCGCGCGCATCTACCGCACCTTCACGACTCCCGCTCGCGTCTCGCTTACGTTACTTACGTTGCTTACATAATAAGCGATGAACTCTCGGCTAACTCCTCTCCTCGTCACCGTTCCCCCAGCCCTGCCAGCCGTTCCCTTTTGCCCGTTCTCGTCTCGTTTTCTCGCGACCACGACGACGGGCCACGGCACTACATGATCGCATCGCGATGGTGGAGGTGCGATCGTGCCTTCTCCATCGAGAGCGTACAGGGAAAACGAAACGGTCCCAGGAGGGAGAGGGAGGGAGCAGAGAAGAGCGGAGATCGCGACGTTACGCCAGAGAATTTCTCCTCGCGATCCTCTTCGTTTCGACAGTCCTGCAACAACGTCCTCATCCTCTACGCTTGCGTGATAACCGTTTTTATTACCATTCACACGGGAACCGAATCCGCCAAAATGGCCGATTGGCCGTTTCTTATTTTCTAATTACGTATGTAGTGAAATTGAAAAATCGATTATTTTGAAATTTGTATTGCATAATTTGCAACAACTGTTTTATTATTATTTACGTGGGAAACACTGAATCTGTCAAAATGGCGGATGTTCAATTCGTTATTCTGTAGGTAATTTTTGAAATTGTAAAGTCGCGTTCGTTGAATTTTTGTTTAATATAACAATTTTTTCAATAAAAATAATGGTTACGGATCAATTTAATAAAGGAATAGAACATTTACAAAAGTGGTCCATCTCACCCGTAGTAGTTAGGGAGAGATGGACCAGAGCACAAAGACTTATTTTCTTTATTCTGCACCTATTTATAAAAATTTGGTGTTCTACTAATTACATGTACTAGAAAAGATCATCCACTATTGAGTATAATATCCATTATTTCTAAAACATTCGATTTCCGCATATTTTAAAGAACGTGGTCCATCTCTCCCGGACTTACCCTAGTGAAAAGCAGCAGTATCTAAAGGCGTCATACTGACTTCTAAACGATTAATAAGATTAAATAATTGTACGACAAGTGTCCACTCATTTAAAAAGAAGTATCATTTTACTATAAAAATTGAAATTCCCATGTTTTATCAATTAAAAACGCCGAAGTACTTTTTTAATCGTTCTTTCATTATCTGAAACTTTTTCAGCCAATGAATTTGCCCAAGTCAAGTATCACTGATTATCAAAAAATCACACCAATAATCTCTTTTACCCAGTTTAAAGTACATACCTAATGTTTTTTTTTTTCGCTATGCAAAATAATAAGAAATCCCAATTCTCTTAATTCTGCCGATTTTCTTCTAAAGTAGCGCTTTGTCCCCGTCCCAGATCAAACAAGTCCAATATAAAAATATTTAACATCGCCGATGATAGTCAGCGACCAAAAAAAAAATCGTATTCACGACGGTAGATAACGATTGCATGGAAAAACAAGCGATAGAGAACACGTCCTTTCTCTTCTTTCTACGAGTGGAAAGAAACCGGTGAAAGACGCGCTGGCAAACCTTTAGGCGGTCGATCCTCCTCGTAGATTATTTCATAAGCGTTCCCGATACGGAAAAGTTCATCCGCTCTTACCCGAGTGCAACGAGTTCGAGCCGTTGCGCAAGCCGGAGACGAGGATCGCTCGCTCGCTCGCCTGGCTGGCTGGCTGGGCTGGTTCACGTGCTTGTCTCTCTGCCTCGTTCGCCGTTCGCGAAGCAACCGTATTCAAATTCCCTGACACGGATCCATACGTAAATCCGTTCTTTCGGAAGCCAGACTGAGGACCCCTTTGGGAGCCTTTGAAATTCAAAAGGCGCTGCTCCCTGCAACCGGAACGCGGATACAGAGATTCTCCCGCCAGAGAGCCACGTGCTGCTCTCTAGCGTCGTTTCTGCGACCTAACAACAGCGTGGGATGAGAAGACGCACCGACACCGCAAACAAATTTAAGGTGGCTCACGCAAATTTGTTATTGTTATAAATTTTTGTTGAAAATTTAACAGAACATTCTTAAAGGCTTCAACTGTCGATTGATACCGAAAAATCGCAAGGTCAACGAGAAAATTATTGAAAAAAAACCGTTATAAACATTTCCTTTTAACACGAGACATATGGAATTGTAGCTGATACTGAGAAGTTAAATAAAATAATACTTCTTCCTGAATGAGTCGGCATTAACTGTTTAAAGCTCAGGTTGACGCCCTTAGATACTGCAGCTTTTCATTATGTATTATTGGAATCAAATTTTGCACAAGTCTGGTTAAAATATATTATCCCAAATGGCACATGACGCCTTGAAGATCGCTTAAAAGCGGCTTAGATCTAAAATACCCGTAAAATGGGCGTCTTCAAGGCGTCATGTGCTACCTGGGATATTAATAAAAAAAAGAACTTTGTATTCAGTTTCCTGCGATACAGGTAGGTATCGATACTTTTTTCAATACGAGCTACGAGCAAAAGTATCGATACCTTGTATCGGTTTGTCCCCAGTATAGAACACAGGTATCGAACAAAAAACAAAAATCTCCTCAACCAACCAGTAATTTTTGGCTTCCGTCACAGAGACGTCCGTCCTGCCAATAAAACATACATTGAAGAGATTCGATTAGCTTTCGCGGGTTACACGCCCGTTATGTAAACTGGCCGCGATTAGCATTCCCGCGTGGTGACCGAATCCCATGTTAAATTTTAAGAACACCGACATGTGTATTGGGGACCCCGTAACTGGTTGGTAATCTTTGGCAGAGGTTCCTCCCCTTGCCCACCCCCCGCGGCCCAGCCGATTGCTAATCGCGCGCACTCCTGAGAAATTCAAGCGGATCTACCTCGATCACGTAGCAACGATTTCAAAAACGGGACACGTTGTCGCGAGCATACTCACGCCCATGCGCGCACCTACGTGATCGGGGTTCTCTTTTCCCGCGGCCTCGTGTCAGTACGCGGAAGAATTATTCCCAAAGGGCTAACCGCGCTTCACGTTATCCCGGAAAAGGTGTGCGCGCGCGCGTACGCGGCCGTTAGCATTCCTCCGCGACGTATAATACCCGTCCAGGGGCGAAGAAGACGGACCAGGTGCCAAAAACCTTCACGAGGATCTCGACGATTCGATCAAATTCAGGGGAAACCGGTTCCCCATTTTCAATCATAATCAGGTTACACCGGTTTATCTCGTTGCGATTTCAGATATTTTTAGGTTAAAGGGAGTTCCCTTAGATTTTCTTGTGGACCAGCCCAAAGAGGATCCTATCCTCTTTGGACCAGCCATATTCAATATGCGGCCCGCCAAGCATTTATGTGCAGCCCGAAACACTTATGATCGTTATGACTTTTCCAACCGTGACCTATACAACTTTTGTTTGAAACATATTTTCATATGGCAAACAGTTTACAAGGTAAATAAAAAAAATTTCTGTTTTAACATTCCTGCATTGTAAGTGGCGCTAATCGTGTTGATCCGAAATTGCACTGCATACGGTGCCCATCATAAGCAATTGTAAAAATTCTTGTGGCATGCTTTTTGTAATTAAATCAGCTATCACGTGATCGACTATTGAAAATTTTCAAGTATATATGTTTGTACAGTGCAATTTCGGATCAACACGATTACCGCCACCTACAAATTTGCCACGTTGCACAAATATTGAATTAAATTTTTTTATTTACCTGAGTGTATAATAAATAATGGCCAACAAGTTTTTTTTATCATATCTTCTTTGGATTCTTTAAAACAAATTCCTAAATGTCACCTTCTTTTTACGCCGTTAAAGGGGAAAGGGTCCTTAATTCAAACTATCGACGCACCGATGACGTACAGGTGTGCAAAGGGGAAGAAAAAGTTACGGAAACGCGAAGGAAATTCGCTTGGTCGAGGTATCAGAACCGGGTTGCATACGCAAGAACTATCGGCTGCACGAGCCACACTTTCCTCGTGACATAATATTATTTAACCCAGAATAATGCCGTGCATGTCGCTTGCGTAACGATAGAATTCGCGTGCCGGTAATTCGCGACACGGTTGCGAACGCGAGGCTGGTTCTTTTATTATATAAACCGGCGAGTTGCGCGGCGGCTCGGTCGAGGAACTGCCTTCGGGACAGAGAAAGGTCTATTCAATCTGCTGCGAGCAGTTCGCCCACGAACCGATTCTTTTCCAATTCGGGAGCTCATAACAGAAATGAACTTTGTCAATTTGGGATTTTTTCCAGGGGAGAAAAAAGATACTCTGGCATCTTTAATTTTGCAGGAGACTTTTTCTGTTTATTCTGCTACAAGCAGTTCGCCCACGAATCGATTCTTTTCCAATTCATGAGCTTATAACAGAAATGAACCATATTAGTACATACCAAAAACCATATTTTGTTAATTCTTGAAGGAAAACAGCCGCTGATGAAAGTTATTCGCGAAACTACCCAGTCGTCACAGTGTTAAGGAGAGATCTATTTAGAGACCAAGGTGCACATCGAATAAAACAAAAAAAACCTCTTTTCTTCGTGGAATCAGAGAAGTTTTAGGACGGTTACCGCCGAATCGGGCGACAGTAGCGCTTCGAAAGAGACGTCGAAACAAGATAATGCTATGCAGAGTACGACGTTATGTCTCCTATGGTAGCATTGGTATTCCAGAAAGCGCACACGCCTCTTATTCGAGGAGCAACGAGGAAAGTTGGTGAACGTCGTCGTGGCCGTTGCATCGCTAACGCGACTCTCCCCGCTCATGATTCCTCTTTCGTGAGTCCCCGTGATTCCCCGTAACTCGTGATTCGCGATTCGGCCCTAAAGGTCGCCGTGAAACGCGAGATGCGGTCTCTTGCGTAACCACTTCTATAGTTCGATCATCTTCCTACTGCTGGCGCATTGAAATCCCCACCCTCCTGTGAGCAGAAATTACGCCACGATCTTATTTGTTTGACGTATCGTTCTACGATTTTCCATAAAATTCGATTCAACTAATCCTCAAGTTGTCGTGATTGATCTGACAGATACAAGCAAAAGATGAGCTTGAAAATGAAAATGTAGATGAAAACGATGATATTGAATTGCGTTCAGAAGATTCAAGATATTTCTAGTGATTAGGCCGTTGAAAACTTAATCGTGAATTAAATTGATATATATAGTATACTATAAAACTCACAGTGTAAATGGCTTAATTTGGTTATCAATCTTCTACAGTCGAACGAGTCTACGTGTTACCCGTTATGTGGGAGATGCACGACTTTACTTGAACATGTGCGAAAGATCACTCACGTGGAAAATAGATCACCACTTTCGCCCATACGTTACACATCCAGTTACAATCAGCGAAGAATACAGATATATCGTATTACATCGTGAAAACTATATTTACCACACATGATTACTTCCAAATACATACAATACAATCATATATGATGCATAAATATTAATGAAAAAGACATTAATTACAGTATTCTGTAACCAATGACAATTAAACGTTCATACAATATTAGTGTAAAACCAATTTTGTTACGAAATTTTCAGTATTGTGGCATTTGGGTGTAAGTCATGTCCATTTAAAAGAAATATTATAGAAGAAACTTTGTTACAAATAATAATTAAGAAACAACAAGTAAGACTGGAATGCATATATTTATATGAATAATAAATCAATTTTTACTTGCAACAAGGAGGTCTTTGGATCAACAGCTTTTAGCTCCTCTTATTGAACAGATAATTGACCGGTGTATAGCACTTACGGAAATTAATCATTTAAAGTTTTGAAAAAATGACCCCAGTATGACTATGTCAAAGTTAATGATTCAGGCTTGTTTATTTTATGAATTCAAACTGGACACCAGGGGTCAGTTGAATCATCCCCCATATTCCCCAAAAATAGCCCCTTCGGACCATAATCTTTTCTTGGCAATAGACAACCATTTACGAATATCAACGATTCCAAAATCGACAAAACTACGAAAGGGAGTTAAAGCAGTTTTTTCATATCAGAAAGGAAAACTTTTATAAAAAAATAATAAATAGATTGTTAAATCGTTGGGAAAAAGTAATAGAAGCCAGAAGTAACTATTTTTCTGAAGTATTGTTTGATCCACCTTATATACCATTTATCGATTAAAACGACACAAACTTTCTCGGTTACCCAATATTAACACCCCTGTATATCTTTCAACGAAGCATACGCCACATAATTTCCGATTTTGCAGCATCTATCCGCGATGATGCAACACGCGCGGACGACTTTGCCGTGGAGCTCTCTCAACCGCATCTGCAATTACGTTGACGCAACACCCCAGAGACGCTCGGATTCGCTTTCTCTCATCTTTCCAGCTCCGCGTCGCATCTTTCGACAATCGACCGATGTAATATCCGCCATTAGCTGTTAGAATACATTCGCATCCGCGTTATCAATTATCCATACTTTTTGTTCCATCATTAGATTCCATACTATCGAAATATTCAGGTAAAATATTTTCAAGATATATTACTGGCAATAATAAATTATTCTTATGCGTGATCATGTAATTAATAGAAATTTACATTATATTAATCGACTTATTAATGCTTGCAATTTATATGGGTAATGTAAGTAATTGTTATTAATTGTATACAGTTACAACTTGTAAACATGGTACAATGGTACATGTACAAATGGTGAGTCAGTCATATTTGGAGATTTTTTAGTTAATAAGTTTCCAGGTCGTGTCATCTCTCGTCTTGGTGTTCTTGCTGAGACACCCTTCATTATTAAATGTCTTTTAGAATACTCATAATGACATATAGACATTAAAAACAGAAAAAACTAAAAATTCATTTCTCCAGATTACGACCCGTCCCGACTCTGTTATAGTGTCGATATCACGAAGAACCAGGAACGAAAGAATGCAAGAGGGTGATTGGTAAGTACGGTCTCGGTACAAAACGCCAGTGCACAGAAGCCGGATGGGTTCGTCTCGTGTTCCAAGTATTACAACAACGATGCTCACGTGTCGGGACTGGCGATTCGGCGAGGTGCGCGCCCGCGCGCGACTAGCATCCTCGTCCAGGTTCGCCCACCATCGGGGCCCCACCGGGTTTTACCCCTTCCTTCCTTGCCGTGTTCCATGGGAACGTTGACTTCGAGGCGTGGCGCCGGAACTCGAGGAACGTCCTAGCCCGACGACCTCTTCGGAAATTACGTGTGTCGACCGCGTTCCAACGAACGACCGCCCTTGCCATACGATTTGTAGATCCTTTCGATCACTCGATCACACCGTCCACTGTATGTATACGCGCCATTAGGTTGTAGCGTACGAAACGTCCACGCCCAGACGTCTGCCACTCTCTGAAGCAGTGATGGCTAACCTCTTAAGCTCTGTGTGTCGTAATTTGATAAAAATTTGGCTTTAACAGGGTATCGTGTTACGTATTGAAATATCCCTAATGTTTGTGATATTTTCAGCCCTAGTAAATAAGAGTTATATTTATAATATAAAAAAAACAAGAACCACGAAACCATCGATGCGTGTCACTAAAAGTGTCTTGTCGGAGGTGACACGCCTGTCATAGATTAGCCATCACTGTTCTAAAGCAATGATTCTTAACCTGGGGAGTGTGCACCCCTGGGGGTGCGAGGAACCATTTCCAAGAATGCGAGAGAAGTTTCTGAATTTTCAATGGAAACTTTTGCACATATAAACCAAAGCCTGAAATCGCTTAAATGCAGGTGATAACTTACACGTGGCTTTTTTTAAAAAAGGAGCCTCGCTTCAAAAGTATTGTTATGAATAAACAACAACAATGTAGTCATTGAAAATTGAGAGATTGTTTTGTATGTATATGTAAATGTATATGTTTATTTTTGTTTATGTGTATATAATATTGTTTTAATAAAATGTCTCAATACTCAATAACTTCCGTGAATAAAGTTTTTTGATATTCCTAAAAATAACGGAGATAGTAAGCTGATAAAAAAATGCGTACATCCAGCCCACCCTATATTTAGTTACGTCGAACAAGTAAACGGACGATCGACGGGAAGAGCGCGCGTGTGATTGGCCCTCGTTTATTGCATCATTTCTGGAAGCTTAGCCCTCTACACTACTTTACAGCCCCGAAACGTGCAATAAACGAATGTCTACTGTATTTCGAAAGTCTACGCAAACGAATGTGTGAGTCACTGTACTTACGAGCGGTAGTATCGTTCTACGGTACGAACGTTCACGAGGAAAAATTTCCAAGTCGGTTACCAATGATCGACATGGTAGCGTTCATGTTAAAGAAGATAAGAAGGGTGTTGCAGTTTGCTCACGATAAACTCACCATTTGCCACTCCTCGTTTGATAACTCAGTATTACGAAGTTAATTGGAAATCAGGTGTGATTGTGGACGGTGATCTAGTGTGCTCTCTCATAATTTCACAGAACTTGGTAACACAGTTCAACTTTAATAAATATAACAAAAGGTGATATATGTGTATGTGCTGTACTAGTTGTGTTCTATCGTTTTTTTTATTAAATATTTGAAATATCATACGAGATTTTTGTTTTATCTGAATATTGAATGCATTCTCTATGAATATTAAATGTATTCTCTACAAGGACTGAATCTGTTCTGTTGAACATTGGTGAGTGTATTCGCTTGATGATTCGCTACAGTTTCTATTTGTGTGGTGGTGAAAATGAAAATTTCTGGTTAGTGTATATTTGCATAGGTGTGGTTGTATGATGAAAACGAAGTGGATCTTGGACGTGCATTGTTTCGCAATTTTATAGAAATCAGCATTGAATGGTAATAAAAGAAGTTTGATAAAAGAACAATCTTAAAAGAAAATACAGTCGTAAAGATAGACAATATTGATCATTTTCATTCATATATTATACATTTTGTTTCGTAGAAAATTGCTTGGCACATTTTATTTAGCTGATGCAATAGAACCTTAAATTCCCCATTTTGCTTCCATTGATATTTTATACAAACATCATATTTCATACAAAATCTCATCTAGCAAATTTTTAACCAACTTACAATTTGTCAGTCGGTATTTTTCCGTCTATTTGAAACTACCTCTTCTAGAGATTTTCTTTCAACGTATTAAATAAATTGCACCATTGTTACAAATGGACTCGTACCAGTTTCAAGAAACACATTTATACAATCCCATCTAACAACCAAACTTCTACATGAAAACATTATACTGTATTGACTTTATCATCATAATTATAAAAAGAAGCCATCCATCTCTAACTAAAACTATCTTCAACATATTTTCTACAAAACTGGACTAGTACCATTTTAGAAAAAAAAACGACTCAAATAACTATTGTAAGGACAGTGGACGTCTGCACGTGTCATGCAGCTGTCCAGAAATCCCTATTTGTGATGCTTTACCGACTGCATTGTCAGGCCCAAGATGCAATGATCATCGAGACCTTTAGCTACCTGGATTGGATCGCAGCGGAACTATTATCCCAAGCGTTCAACCCTGATTCACTGATCACACCCTTAAAACAGTAGTCGTATCTACAGATCAGTGGAAATCTATCGATAAGATCGTCTGAGTATCGAACATCGAGCCAGGAAGCGCAGCGAAAACTGAACTTCACAATGGAACGACGGACTATTGATCGGTCGGTGGTGATGCGCCAGCGCAGCGCGATCCTGAGGGCGACAAAACAGTAGCCGATCTGAACCCCCTCATTCACGTCCCATACGGTGGCGAAAACACCCGCCGTTCGTCTAACTTCGGTGTTGCTGTCCCCGACACTGGCAAAGTGTCGTCGCGCGTGGCTAACATGTCCGGTGGTACGTGTGTACGTTTTTCTTTGATATTTAGGCCCTTGGTCTTCCTCTCTTCTCTTTCAAGGGAGCATGACAGAGAGGAGGATGAACGCCAGAAATGGTTGAAGGGGGTGAGACGATGTGGAGGAAAGAGGCTAAGCTAGAAAGAATGAAGCGAAGATGACAAGAGACGATCCCGAGGGTAGCTGGTTTAATCGTTTTGTCTTATCCATCAAGACAGGGACTATATCGGATTCGCCACGTTGCCCGAGCAAGTGCACAGAAAGTCGGTTAAAAGGGGATTCGAGTTCACCTTGATGGTGCTGGGTGAGACCGGTCTTGGAAAGTCCACCCTGATAAACAGTCTGTTTCTTGGAGATCTTTACAAGGATCGTCGTATTCCCGATGCTGGAGGTTTGTAGTTAATGGTCCTGTTTGATGGATCACAACTATACTGGAGTAATCTTTCAATGAGGATTTGATTTTAGAACGTATAGAGAAAACCACGACGATAGAGAAGAAGACGATGGATATAGAGGAACGTGGCGTCAGGCTACGGTTGACGATCGTTGATACACCAGGTAAGATTTAGTTTCGTGTTTTTGAGATAATTTCTTCCATTGATTCCTTGAATCCCCTTAAATCTCATGGGCCTCCACTAAATTTGGTTTATTCAGTACCTTACCATAGTAATTAATATTTAGTCGTGAAACGAAAAAAAATTGTGTCATCTATATATGAATTAACAAATTAACATCCGACGTTATGCATAATAGAATATCTATATCCTTGGAAAATGTTTAGTCACTTAAAGCGCAAGTTTGAGGTAGTAGCTGAAAAGCAACAATCTCTATAAAGCGTAACTTTACGATTGTCAATGCATTCGAATATACACGTTAAAAATTGTATTACACACTCTGCATTGATAAAGTTGAACAATAACATTCAATACAAATTTATTGGCAATCACACTACAGCAACAACTGACCTCACTAATTTCTCACCACGATCCAAGTATCGACTATAAATCTAAAGGAAGTGACATTATTTAACAATAATTCTTCCACATAAGTAGACTACACGAAACATTATGCAAAATAACATGTTTTTGAAGTGATTTGTACAGCCAGATAAGAAGGTTAAGAACATTTTCTTCCATTTCTTCCAGGATTCGGAGACGCAGTGAACTGCGAGGACACCTGGAAAGCGTGCTCGGCGTACATAGACGAGCAATTTCGACAGTATTTCACGGACGAGAGTGGATTGAACAGGAAGAATATCCAAGACAATCGAGTCCACTGTTGTTTATACTTCATTCCTCCTTATGGTCACGGGTACGGTTTCGCGCGTCCATTTTATTTATTCAAAATGTCAGGTGCGACTTTTTCCCGCCATATTCCCCATGTCTGTTTTCCGTAGACTCAGGCAACTCGATATGGAGGTACTGAGGCGATTACATCGCAAGGTGAACGTCGTTCCCGTGATCGCGAAGGCGGACACGTTGACCACATGCGAAGTGAAGCAACTCAAGGAACGGATCCTCGCAGACATCGAGGAGAACGAGATTCAGGTAGCGTCTATGGTGGGCCATAGACGAACAAATGTGTTCGTCCTTAACGATCTATGATTGATCGATCATTAGCATTTTTGGTCGTGCAATTCGAATAGAAGAGTTCAAAATCTGATATTATTTAAAGGGGACAGTTTTTCATTCTAGATTAAAAAACTTAAAATATAATAGTCATTTTTGCAGTTTTTTGTATTATTTAGAAATAGTTAAAAAAATAATAAGACGCATTTTATTACATATTGTATTTACTAAGAAAAAAATCCCTAAAGATAGCTTAACTTTGATCGATGTTCAATGAGATCGAACGAAACCGTACGAAAAAGAAAAAAATAGTAAGAGAAACAGAATGTAAAAGAACACACAATGCTTTGCACGTAGATATATCAGTTTCCGGACTGTGATAGCGACGAGGACGAGGAGTTCAAACAACAGGACAAGGAACTTAAGGCGTGTGTCCCATTCGCTGTAGTCGGTAGCTCAACGGTGCTCGAAGTTGCAGGGAAAAAGGTCCGCGGGCGTCAATACCCATGGGGAGTGGTAGAAGGTAATTACACTTGATGCTCCGAAATACAGTGATTCCTCGATAAATGCGACACGAGCAACGGTGTTATTCCCACCACTGGGGTAGTCCCCCCGTGAAACCAATCAAAGCAGACTGAACAAAAGCTAAGCAGAGGCTTGGTTTCGGGCAAAAAATTTAATTTATAAGGGGCTAAAAACCTTTCCGCCTTGCCACGAATGCTCCGAAATGGACCCAAGTACGTCGCACTCATCGAGACATTATTGTATATATTGTGAACACGAACGATGACAAACATGGAACGCACAGTGGCCAATTGCCCGAAAAAGCCAGCAAAATTTTTAGTCAATCTCATCTCATTGTTTATACTGTTATACAGGATGTCCCGTTCTATGTGAGAAGTATTGCAGTGATGGATTCAGGACACAAAAATAACAAAGAAAAAAAGTTCGTATAAACATATATGTCGAAAGTATAACCTTGTTTTCGAATTACAGCTCGTTTTACGTTGCAACTGGCGTCATCAAGTTTGAAATGACACAGGACACAGTGATATTGATGCGTGTAGTTCACTACATAAAATCGTGCTCATATTCCAACGTGAATAGTCACCAATCAGAGATTTCAATTGCTCAGATCATAAATTAGGATTTTTCTAAAGGGACGATTTATACCTAAAAATCTCAACAATTATCTGACTCCTTCCATTTACCGTGAGGGGGGGGGGGCATTGCTAGGTGGACTACAGAACGCACACAAGATTTTTCATTT
The DNA here is from genome assembly GCF_001272555.1 of Dufourea novaeangliae. Classification (NCBI taxonomy): domain Eukaryota; kingdom Metazoa; phylum Arthropoda; class Insecta; order Hymenoptera; family Halictidae; genus Dufourea; species Dufourea novaeangliae. The sequence continues at coordinate 2,125,994 of NW_015373988.1, read as the reverse complement.
TCCGGTGTAACAGTAACAAAACGTTCCCTCGTAAAATCACAAATCGATTCTTTTAAGCTTGTAAAGTTTGAAAGAATTCATCGAATCGAGGATAAAACGCACGAAGAAGGTGTAGATCTCTTCTTTGTCGCACAGACGTCGTAGAGAAACGAATTTCGTTGACTTTCTCGAGCTTTTAGACCACTGTGGAACCGATCCACCGTTATCACGATTTAACGTTCTGCTTTCGATCGAGCGCAGTGGAGAACCCGAAGCACAGTGATTTCGTGAAACTCCGAACGATGCTGATATCGACGCACATGCAGGATCTGAAAGACGTCACGCAGGACGTGCATTACGAGAACTTCCGGGCCCAATGCATTTCCCAAATATCACAACAAGCGATACGGGAACGGAGGTATTTACGCATGTAAATAAGTATTGCATTTCAGTAGGTATATTTTTCTCTAGATGTTATGTGTACAAGTATCTCAGTCTGTTCCTCTGTGTCCCTTCTCGATGTATCTTTAAAATTGTTGGGAAGAAAATGGCCGATCATCATTCATATTTTCGATTTTTACGGAGTAGTACATACAGGGTGTAACAAAAATGTTGGAGGACCCTGAAATGGGAGACTCGTGAGGTGATTTGAAACAAGTTTTTCCTTAGAAAAAATGTTATCCGAGGCTTTGTTAACGAGCTATTAACGAAAAACCCTGACCAATCAGAGCGCGAGTCTGTCAGTCGAGTTCCCGCGGTAACGTTGGCTACGCACTACGATTGGCTACGATTGTTAGGCACACGTGAGATTTGATAAAGTCCCATGCAAAAAAATCTAATTTTTGTTTAGTGGAAGTAATGGAAAAAATTGTTTGAGTTGTACATTTCGCCTAAATCTATTATAATTTCTATAATCTCAAAATAAGAAAACCACAATCCGTCATTTTGACGGGTTTGGTAGTTCTAGCGTTAATCTTATAACTAGTAATAAAACTTACAATTAGTAACGCATATTCGATTAAAATTTTTCTATTATTATTGTTATTAATTATAATCATTGTTTAGTGAACTTCCAGTGTTGGTAACGGAAGTTATTTGTAATTCAACCCAATATTTTTCAATTATAACGAGGAAAAGAGCAACTTTGATACGTTTAAACGACCATTTACCTCCCAGCAACCTAGTATTTTCCTTTTCATCCACGCAATCGCTCACAATTAACCGGATACTTAGAGATTTGTGTTAACAGTATTTAAATGTTATTAAAATTCTGTAAATTGATAACTATTACAAAAGCAATGTTTAGCCTTAAAAAAATAAGCCTTAAATGCAATTTCATCAATTCTTGATTTTCGTCTTGGTTTGGCATGTAGAATCCACCCAGTGAAAATATCCCACATTTTTATTAATACCCTGTGTATGTACTGCCGTTCATTAGTATTAGGACACCTAGTTTGCCAAAAAACAAATTATACGTTTTGGGCCACTTTTATAAATTTATAGTATGTAAATGTTATCCATCAAGCTTCAATACCCTTTAAACTATGCTTGTGTCAAAACTTCACCAATTACGTAATTACCACTTATGTTCACTAAGTATTTAACCCTCTATAACCAAAAGTAATTTTTATTATTCAAACAAGTTTTTTATATGTATTATATGCTGTTTTCTACTGATCAGCTGGACACATGGATCTTAAATTTTCAATTTTTAAGGTTTCAAATTTTTAAAATAGGTTTCAGACTTTAAGGTTACATTAAGCAGTAGTATAGTACATTAATGTGCAGCCATGTTGCAATTATCGAATTATATTTGCCAATCATGGAAAAACACATTCTCATTTGCTTAATACTGATAAAACTGGTGTGGGACTTCAAAGTCACAGTGGGAACACTCTTTTCGTCTTTTCTAATTGAATTTTGTTTCTTAAATGTATTGAATGGATCAGTTACTTACAATTAGCTGACTTCGTTTCTTCTGTTCGCAGCAAACTGAAGAGAGACTCAGGACCGCATTTTGAGAACAGCATATCCGACACCGATCGACTGCTTTTGCAAAAGGACGAAGAGGTAAGGGGTCGTAGTTAATCGAATTCATCATTTAGGTCAGTGACGAGCAACCCGTGGTCTAGGTTCTTTATGCGACCCACTTCAAACAGCTAAAATAACAAAAAAAGTTAAGTGAATGCTACAGTAAATCGACAATTTTTAAATTAATAAATTAGATTTTTTAAGGTTACAATTGCAGCGGCTCCTACGGATTATTGAGTTATCAATTTTGGCACACTGCCAAAAAAAAAATGTTGCTCTTCACTGAATTTTGGTGAAATGTTTCGAGTCAAGAGTAAAATATAAAAGTTGGGCCAAGTTTAATTCAAGAAATAGAAATGGAACAATTAATCAACAGTACACCAAAATTAAACAACTATTTCAACCTCTTTCACCGTGAACTTATTCTCGAAAAATCTTTGCAGATACGTCGCATGCAAGATATACTCGCGCAGATGCAGGAGAAACTAAAAGCCACGGGTCAAGTCGGCCCTGGTATCGGTCTCAGGGGAAGAGTCGGCAGTTTGGGAAACGATTTGGACGCCACCGACGTAGAGAAGAAACGGAACAGTATTATAGACGTTTGAATCTTCGATCGTCCAAGATATATTAGGATTACGTTTCGACCGTCGAGTGCAAACTTTAGCACAAACGAGCCCGTTTTGGGTCGACACGAATACGCACAAGGTTGACGAGCAACGTATTTAAAGAGAAGGGAAACCAAGGTGTTTGTGTTTTACACCTTTCCACGCGTCGAAGATGGACGGTAATGCTTCTAAAATCATTCGCCCCCTGCGGACCGTTCGTAAGCGATCTTTCGTAGTCTGCAACATTTTTCATTTAGTAAAAGCATGTCAAATTCTTTGTTTTCATTGTACACGGTTTGTTTGAACAGTCTGTGAGCTGAAATTTTTATTGTAAATTATTTAGAATAATTTCCTTATTTGAAGAAATACATTGTTTGTAATATTCATGCTATGTACATAATTCAAGAAACAACTGTGATACTTCTTTTTCAAGATGGCGGAGATAGTGACGGTTGGAGCCTTTAAACTGTTAAAAAGTTGTTAATTGAATGTATTGCTTTCAAATGCAAAGCGCAGAGTTGTAAAAGGGTGCGGAACGAATGATTTTTGAAGCATTACAGCATTATTAATCGAACTAACTGTGAGGAGATCAGTCGCGTTAAGATCTTTATCTTATGCGACGTTTCCACTTTTATATGTATGTATATTAGCAGACGAAGTATCGTAAATTCTCAAACAGTATTTGATATCGCCACCACGCACTCACACGAACGATAAATTGTGTTGTACATATAAAAGAATGCGAAAAAGAGAGATGGCGTAAACGAATAAAGAATTACCATTGGGGAAGAATATTCGTGTAATTGTATTTTCTCTTAACAGGTCATTCCTTTCTAAGAATGAGACAGTTATAATAAAACTATACTAATCATGCGTTCACAGTTCACTATTCCCATCAACATATATTACACACACTTTATTTGAATAGAAACTGTTGTCAATTTAACAAAATGGACGATTCACACAATCATTAGTTTCCACTAAATCCTTTTAAAACCTAATCTACAATCTTATACGTATGTTTTTCTAGAAATAGTGTCGACTCTTTAACAATTCAATAACTTTCATTACATTAAAATACTTTTCAATACCTTTCAGTACCTTTCAATATGATAAATACCTTTATTCGTTTAATTCCAAGAATATAATGATTTCCTTTATAATATGTACCAAAAACTTAAGTTTTATTAAAAATAGTAACAGTACCAAAAAAAAGAATACACAGTAAACAGCACGACTATATTTTGACTGAACTTATTGATTGTGATTTAAAAGTATTAGATTGATGAAAAACAAATGATCGACAACCATTCACGACTGTACCGTTATAATGCCGTACAGATGGTTGGAAACACTGTTCACTACGATTTACTTTAATTTTACAAAATCTGTGAAACAATAATAACAATTTAAAAATGTACAAATCAACCTAATACAAAGATTCCTGTGCATCCCTGCTAAACTCAATTTTAATCTCGTACTGATAGCGACAAATGAAATTTCTGCAAGAGATTTCGTTTCTTAAGAAACACTTGATTGGTAGAACACGATTTTAATAATTGCATACACAAAGTAGCAAGCGCTTCAAAGAATTCAGGAACTGTTGCGAGCGTACCGAATAAGTGATTGCTGCTGTATAGCCAGAAAAGACAATGCGGTTTTATTATTAACTATAATTATAGGTATGGATTCGTATTAAAGTGCCCCTAAATAACTGTGATTCCATCTCCATTTCGTCGCACCAGCGGTCAGCAGCCCGGTATAAAATCCACTGGGTTCGCAAAGTTACGCTATTTTCTTTCGGAATAGTCGCGCTGGATCGTGCCAACGTGCTAATGATTCCAAAGGTTTGTACGCTGTTAATAATAACAAATCAATTGAACCATGAAACTGTATAATTTTCTTTTTATTCCACGGGTATTTCGAGAAACGTGACTTTTAATAATTAGTGGTGATTTAAATCAATTACGTTGTTCCAAAGAAAAAAGTTAATAATTTATAGTGACAATAATGAGAAGAATAATACTATAACTTCATATACCTAAATGCATCAGCGCATTGCTTTTGACTGACAGTAAGGTCTAAATATCCGGATTTTTTATTTGCGATAATTTACGCTATCGTAAAAGTTGACACTGTTATAATTAGACTGTGCGCATGTTTATACAAATGCACAATTTTAAACACTAAATTTTAGATACTGCTGTTAATGTACTGTGTCGTGTTTACGCGCAGGGACTTCTGTTAACGATGATGTTGGTAGGAATCATGAGCGAACCTCAAGGACCTGCCTATCTACCGCCCCCAGGAACACGTCCACCCACCAGCGGAGGAGGAGGAGGCACTGGCCATCCAGACGAGTGGGCTGGTGTAAGTATTTAACTATTTTCCATTTATATAACACACTTTCATCTAACTATAATAAATAAATTTTTAACCCTAACAATAACCCTATAGTACATTGACTGTTCAGAAATACTATAATATAAATCAATTATTAACGATAACAATAACCTAACAGTATATTGACTGTTCAAAGTAATTAGATATAAATACATTTTTTACAATAATCCAATAGTGCACTGACTGTTTAGAAATATTAGGATATCAATGAATTTTTAACAATAACAATAACCCATCAATACACCACTGTTTAGAAATAGATATTAGGATACCTACTATATGAAGAAACTGTGACATTTCACCAAAATTATGCACGAAGTCATATCGAATCGATAGTCTATTCCGAAAACATTACGAGTATTGTATACTTCAAGCTGAGGATTGTCCTTACATGGGAAATTACAAGAAATGTGAACATGTTAGAAAGAATTCGTAGTAGTATAGTACGTAGAGTCCAAATATGTATGCAACAACATGAGGAACACTCGATCAGTGATAAAATAGTTGATTCTACAGAAAGAGTAATGTACACCAAGAGTCATTACTTACTTACTAAATGCACGCATACTTCGCACATTTTCAAAATTGTTTTCCTCGAAAACGAAGCCTCGTTTAAACAAAATTTTATTCTTCATTTTCCATTTATTTTTTTATGGGGGATCGCACTTTACTCAATAGTACTAAACTTTGCGAAATACCCTGTATATTTTGTACACTACCCAGATAGTACATGACGCCCAATATAGTTTTGAAGACGGCATAAAGTCGTCTTGGACCTAAAATAACCGTAAAATGGGTGTCTTCAAGGCGTCATATGCTATCTGGGTACCGTTCAGACACATTAAGACACCTGGTCGATATGAAGAAAGTCTGACGCTTCATAAAAATTACATATTTTTGGCCACTTTTATTACCTTATATTTGCATAAATGTTATCCACCCGGGTTTAATGTTGATGAAAGTTTTGGTGGAAAGCAGTGGATTGAGCAGCCGGTTGAAAATAAAGTAGTCGAAACGTACTGCGTTTCATAGAACATCTAATCTTAATGTAATAATAACTTGCTTTGGAGAAACATATTTACAGTAAAGAAAACTCACAAATATTGCAACAATAGTTAATTAAACAAAATCAAAGAATGCTAACAAAGTGCACATGTTGTTCTACTACGAACATGTGCCGGACTATCGTTTATACACCGCCGCGCAGGCGCAGGATCCACTCGCTGTGCGCGCGCACACAAAAGCGCGCCAAATTGCGCATTTCCAACAAAAATGTCTTCTAAGCAATATTCACGTTGAATCTTCGACAACTTCGTAATGCCTCATTACACTTACATACTTCATATTCGATAATGGCTCTAATACTTATGAAGAGCAACTGTCATTTTAAGTGGAAAATTTTTAAGCAAAATAGATTTTAACTGTACTTAATAATGTTTCTAGTTGGTAATACTGATCAAATACTTGTAGACGCTACTGTCATTACTAATGCACTAACCCCCCAACGCAGGAAATACAATTCTGTTGAGCTTTAATTTCCATATAACTATATATGTCAAACATTATGAATACCCATAAACATCTACAGTTTACTCACGACTCAACCTAAATAGTCTAAAGTACAAAAGGTGGCCCAGAATACACACTGCTCAAAACAATTATGGGATCGCTTTCCTGGAGGGTGGTGTTGCGCCAATCAAGCGAAAAAAACTAATCAAATGGTATAGGTTCGATTAATTAACACAGTTTTCATCGGATACTAACACTTAGTTTTATTCTATCAAAAATTATACCACGTATTAACGAACACAGAGCTTGTAATACATGACCCTCTAATTGTTTCGAGCAGTGCATAATTCTTTTCAATGAAACATTACAACGTGGACCAAGTGTTCTAATACTTACGAACGACAGCGTAGACAGAACAGAACGCAGAATCCATGAATCGATCTGATCCGATCTTTTTCTGACAGGATCCAGCGAACTACGAATTCTCGTACGAGGTCCAGGATGGAGTGGCTGGTTTAGACTTCGGCCACCACGAGTCGCGTAAAGACAATGAGGCGTCCGGGACTTACCATGTTTTGCTGCCAGATGGCAGGACGCAGATCGTCGATTACGTTGCCGATGGTGCTGGTTACCGACCAATGGTACGGTACGAGGGAACAGCGACGTATCCTGCCCCTGGAGCCTCCCCAGGAGGATCGACCAACAGCGAGGGATACCGATATTAATTCTTTCATAGTGAAATAAAATAACAGAAATATAAATAACAAATATCGTGTACCCTTCTTCCTTCATATCAGGTTGAACGGAAAGTTTGTGCGTTATTCAACAATATATGATTATAATTAGACTGCTGCAGAAATTTATGCAAATTCTCAATTTCAGATAGTAATGTCTAAAAATTAAAATGGAGCAGAATTTTTAATTCTGTACTAAAAGCTTTACTACGTTAATAATACCACACAGATGGTGTTAAACTCTATTAAAACGTTTATTTTATTGCATTTTCCAAGTTAGAAGATGCTATAAGAGCATAAACATCTACGGTTTAATTATAATAGGAGCCATAGGTCAACGCTTAGGTCTTGCCAGTGACTCCAAACGGAGCCACGTCTTATATTACGTTCTTTTCAATCAGTATTAAACCAGCACTCATGGCAATTGTATATTTATTGTGTAGGAATATTAGTATAAAAGAAGTGGATGTGTCCAATTGCACAGCGGTTTGTAAAAGTCGTGTAATTAGTTCCAATTACACTGGCAGCGAACGTGTTACTACTATACTTTTGCCCTCCATACATGAATATCGCCAGTGGAATGCAAAAAGTTAATATAGTAATTTTATTTCGATATAGTATTGCTTCACTAATAATACAAACTATCCAAGGATACAGAGTAAAACACTGTAACTATTCTAGTTGCGTTTGTACTTAATTTATTGTAATGATAAAGACATATTTAAAATCAGACCTATTCGACAATGGCGCCATCAGTGTATGTAAAAAAGAAATATTTATTTCCCAATTCGTGATGTCAATTCATAAAGGATTCTTACATTTATAGTACCAACTGATAAAGATTATACGGTAGGTGTTCTCTTTTTGCTACCCTTTTATGCCGTCGATACATCTAACTGGTTTTCTCTTTTTTTATGCACCTCAAAACATCCTCGACATCCTCCCGCGATCCTAGGAAGATCGGTGATCTCTGGTGAATTTTCTCCGGGATGATTTCCAGAATATCAATTTCCCCATTCGACGCCAAGCCTCCAGCTTCCTTCAGTATATACGCCATTGGCACGCATTCGTATAAGAGGCGAAGCTGCAAGTAAACGATATTGGACGCTTCGTTGACTTTATTATTATATTTTCATTAACTACAAAAACGAATGATAATATTTCATGCAATGAAAACGTGTATCCTTTTCGCTCGTGATAATTCAAGGTAATTAAAATCACGATGGACTTGCAATGGCAGAGGACAACATGAATGCCGTACAATAACACATTTGATTAAAATAAAAACTATTATAGTATGTTAAATGGATACCTTGCCGCTTGGATGACTTGTGGTTGCCGGATAAAGAAATATTCCACCATACTTGATCGTTCTATGCACATCAGCGACCATAGAGCCCACATATCTCGCGCTGTATGGTTTCCCGCTAGCAGGATACTTCTTCGAATGAATATATTCTCTGATAGCTGGGTCCCAGGCACCCTCGTGGCCTTCGTTAATACTGAAATTGTTATCTTTCGATTAGAAAATGTAAATAGATCCATTCATCTTGCTCACGTTATCTATTCCGCTGAGTTGTTCAAATGATTCTGTTATTTATAAATATAAAAATGTGTAAACTCAAAGACCTGCTTGGTTTTTCAGTAACTATGATTAAACAACTTTACAGTTTTGTACGTTTCTTGCGAGTTACAAATAAATTCCTCCCTTTTTCAGGTTGTGTTCATTCCCTTAAAAAGGTGTAACACTATTAGTGGTAAAAAAGTAAAAGTAACTACTTTGGAAATTGTTGCAAGTAATCCACAAATTAGTTGGTGACAAACTGAACGATGTTATCCTGATTTAAATACATTTTTTTGAACACAACTATTGATGATCTTAAAATGACCTTCAAAATGACTTTAGGGGGATTTTCTTTATCATCTCCAGATGTACAATACGTCTTAGAAGCATACAGGATGTCTTAGATTGGGCAGTACAGTTTAGATATTCATTATAAATAACTACACCCTGTATATGTATAATTGCGTTCAAAAATATTAACTGCTTTTAATAAAATTCTGAAAGTTTATACCACGTTCGTGTTTACGAAAATTTCGCAACAGACAGTTCGTAAATTCGAAACATTACCATTTTTAGGCAACCAGTCGATAGTTGCGTCGAAACTTCTTACCTGTATATGTCGCCTCTGGGAGGAACACGTATGTTTTTCTCGGTCAAAATAAATTCTCCGATAGCTGGATCGTAAGTGAATCCGTTCACCCCGTGACCGATCGAGAGTACAATCATGGTGGCGGAACCGTAAAGAGCGTATCCAGCTGCGACCAAGTTCTTGCCTGGTTGAAGAGCGTTCGCCACCATCGGCTCCTGCAGTTGCTCCGATTTCTTGTAGATACCGAAAATCGAGCCAACCGACACCAAACAGTCGATATTGGACGAGCCGTCCAACGGATCGAAGCATATTATGTACTTTCCACGCTTCTCAACCTCCACCTCGATCGCTGTCGTGTTCTCTTCGCTCACAAGAAGGTAACTGGAGAACGAGGACGTCAACATATTCACAAACAGCTCGTTGCTCAGCACGTCCAACTTCTTCACCTCTTCTCCTTGGATGTTCTGTGCGCCAGCTATGCCATACCTGCCCGGAACATTGACGAAATAGGATTAGGAATACTATAGTACAGCCTCGATGAGTACGACGTACTCGGGTCCACTTTGGAGCATTCGTGTTGCCTTGCATTGCCTTATCAGCAATACTTAGAAGGGTACTCACATGTTGGCGATGCCGGCTTTCCTCACCGCCGAGCTGACCGCTTTCACGGCGGTCTGTATGTTGTTTAAAAGCTGGCTTAAATCACCAGTGGCGATCGGTATTTTTCGTTGTTCGGCGAGCACAAATCTCGTCAAAGTCATGCAATCGGCATCGATCGAAGGATTTTTCGTCGTCATGATCGCGACCGCGTATGTACCCGTGCGTTGTTCAGTTGCACCGTCGGGTCACTGGCGAAATAAACTGGACCACGTTCAGCCGTTTCTGTTATATAAGGTCAACCGGGCTTCCCGATATTACCTTATCTTCATAGTGAAAGCGATATTAGAGGATATGCAACCTCGCGAAAACCGCGACTCCAGATCGTAAACGGAACGGTTCAACGTCATCCAAATGAGCCGTGTTTTTTTTTTTAACACTAACCGTGACTTTTATATACTAATTTGTACCGTTTTTAAAACCGGTCATTTGACCGGCAGTTGGTACGGTTAGTTTTAAATAAATCAGATATGGGCAAATACATCATCTAGATAAAGAGTTTCGAATTAGGAATAAAGGATAAAAAAGTATTTAGCCATTTATAATTGATTAAACGTGGAAGTTTCAATATTTCTCCTTGGCAAACAATTATTTAATCTCATTAACTGTTTAAAAGTCAGACTAATCACTGCTTATTTCTACTTGTATTGATTTTTGTAAATATTAACAGTGGTATTATTCAGTTTTCACAAATTGATATAACTTGAACATTAAGATACAGCAAAAAGAAAAACAATAATATTATAGTATAGTCAACCTTTAGTACAAGTAGAAATAGTGAACCATAAACAGACATGCCCGATGAATCTTCAAATTCGGTTTTTTCATAAAAGTACGATAGCACCGATGTTTTTCTGTAAAGTCATTTGCGTCACGATTGTACTACAATTTACTGGACACCCTATAGAAATAATATACAAGATAATCATGATACGTAACTCGTACGCTTGTAAATATTTTTCATAATCTAAAAAAATACGCACAACTTGATACAAATATATGTCAACAATATTTTGACGGTATTATTTTCGAATACACGATTCATCCTAGGGTTATCGACACCACAAGAGTTCGAAAGTTTGATTTAACACGCAGTTGATAATATGCATGATAATTATTGTGTACCATTATTATTGAACAGAACGCTCCGCAAGATGACGTAATACTAAACACGAGGTAATTCTTCTTAGAAAAATCAGTCAAAACTATAGAATAAAATTTTATTACGACTTAGTTGTTAATATAAACACACTAACTGATATAAGCATATATGTTGAAAAGTGATAACGAAAGTAAAGTAATAATTTTAACAATTATTTATAATGTCATACATATTAGTATTAATATAAAAGATTAGTAATTAACTGTAATTATTACTGATATTATTCAATATTAATAATATTCAAGAATACAGATTGAAATTATTAATTGTTCTACAGAGATTCCACTGCATGTCTAAAACTGATAATTAAACTGCGGTAAATACTCACTTTTGTTTTATTATTATCTTCATTATATCTATTCCTTATATTTCTCATTTCATTACTGTTACGTGCCATAACGTTTTAAATTTTATATTATTTGTTTGTAGTTTTAAACATGTTTATTTTTATTACATACTCTATGTATATTATATAATAAATTTGATAAACAAATTTAAAATTGCGAGCAACTAATATCAATTTTATTATAACTCAAATTTATCATACACGATCCCATACAGTAGCCGTCACTCATAATCAGTGTCTTGTCTATTATAAGTCGTTTCGAAATTCAAACGTATCCCAGATTCCCAGCATTTGTTTTAGTACTGAGCTTCATCGCCTATGGCGCTGCAAAATAATCAAGAAAAAACGGGAACATGTATCCCCGTGCATGTCCTGTATATTTTGATCAATTTTGTTCAACGAAGTATACTCAATTAATTTACCTCCCGCTTTATTTAATTTTTATTCTACAAATAAAATATCATTTAAAAAAGATCACTTTTACTGATCAAATATATTAATTAGGTGAGTTTTACTGAATACAATATTTTAAAGTTGACGTGTATTTTTTAAAAGTTTTCCATCAGTTGACGGATTAATAATTGTGCTTTTTGAATTTCGTAAAACCTAGAAATAGTCTTTTATTTCAACAATTAATATTGTTTTATAAATGTTTTCGTATGTGTATGAAATAAGAGTAATTAGAGAATTATTCATAAGTTATCTATGTCCTTAATTTTAAACATTTTTTTTTAAAGATAACACAATGCAGAGATCCATTAGATTAAAACGTGAACTTGAACGGCTTAAGCAAAATCCAATGGATGGAATTTGTTGTTATCCAAAGTCAGATAACTGTGAAAACCTTGTTGCAACAATTATTGGACCTCATGGAAGTGCTTACATTGGAGCTATTTTTGAATTAGAAATTGATATACCTGAACAATATCCATTTGAACCTCCTAGAGTTACTTTTAAGACACCTGTTTATCATCCAAACATTGATAATAATGGTCGTATCTGTATGGACTTATTAAATATGCCACCTAAAGGTAGTTGGAAACCTACCATCAGCTTGCAAAATCTTTTGGATGCTGTGCAGTGTCTTTTGGGGAATCCAAATCCTGATGATCCACTAATGGCAGATATAGCTCAGGAATATAAATTTAATAAGGTGGAATTTGAAAGGAAAGTGAGGAAGTTTATAGAAGAAACTAAAACTAAACATCTATAATTGTAAGTATTCTTAATAGGTATCAAATAAAAATATATAAAATAAATATATGGAAAATTACATGTTTCAGATATGATAAGTGAAATCTATTTATGATAAATTATACCTCTGCAAAATTTTTGAAAGCTGAGGGAAAAATAATGTGATTTTTTAATACCATTTTGTATTTGCTATAATTAAAAAAGTGTTACAAAAGATGACCTTTGCTAAGAAAAGCTGGAAACATTGAATGCTTATAGCATCAGTATTATTTTCTTATAGTCACGCTTATGGTACTCTGTATAATTGCATTGTCAGCTCCATACACCATATCACAGGGTAGCCATTAGTGGTAGTAACTCAGAAGTATGTCGCCAATCAGTGAAATAACTGCATAATCATGTCCACTGCTTTCTACAATCGCACTATTAATACCTTGCAAAGTGTTATAAAGAAGAAGCATGTACATACTGTGTTTATTAATGACACTCCAGTATTACTCAGAAATCAAGCGACTCTAATAGATTAGGATCTTTCCAATGAAATGTTATTTATTAATAAAAATCGGATACAATAATTAATATAATAAATTATAATTATGCACAGATAAGTACACAACCTGCGCATTGTGATAAAAAATGATTTATTGTTTACTTTCATACATTAATTAATAAATTGTAATCAAGATTAAAACAAGTTTTTCTCTCTTTCATATACCGATAATATATATATATATACTATATATATATAGTACGTATAGATGACTATAAAGTGTGAAAAGAAAAACCCCGAGTAATCAGTGCGTGACTGTAAGGTAAGTCTGCCGGCTGAGCTCCTGCAGTAACGTTGGCTATCGCGGAAGTCAGTCGGCAGACTCGCGCTCTGATTGGTCAAGGTTATTCGTTAATAACTCGTTAACAAAGCCTCGGAATATTTTTTCATTAAGGAAAAAGTTGTTTCAAATTAACCCAGAAATCACCCCTTTCAAGGACTTACATCCATTTTCAGACACCCCTATGCTATGTATCATTTGCACCATAGAATAAGACAATATAGATAAGAATATTAGTTTTGTTAATATGTATCATCATAGATGAAAGTGATATGGACGATTATTAATACATCATTTGTGCAACGTTATACATATAAATTAAAGCATGTTTAAATATGTCTTTCGTTCAGAAAATTCATTATAATGACATAAAGTATTTTATAGAATAAAAAGCTTCAGAAGAAAAATATAAAGCTTATATAAATACTCTTTATTGAAGATTGCATATTTTGTAGATACATTCAATAGATAACAAAATAAGTAAATATAGTTAATAATAGTATTAACAATGACTTCTTTTCTCGCTACGCATATAGAATTAAAACTTGCAAAGACAAATAGCAATGTTCGGAAGAAGCACAGGATGTTTAAAACTTATTCAAAATAAGTGTTTTTTCTTTTGTTATTTTTAACGATGGCATTACATATTATATGTTCAAAGAAACCAATAAAATTTTTCATATGTATCCTGCATCCTCTTAGAATAACATAACTGGTATAATGTCAGGAACGACCTCTAGTATGAACATCGTGTAACTATTGCTTCAGTAAATATCACTGAACTGGTCTCCTCGTTTTATCGACGGAAATGTACACTTGCCCATCAATTTACAAATCAATAACTCGCAAATACGAGTAGTGTTCTGTATACGTATAAAAAGATCAAAAGTGTAATAATTTAGGGAAGACACTGTAAAAATAAGAGTTTTTAAAAATCACAACCTTAGGTGTTTAATTCGATTTTTAAGGAATTCGTTTTAGTCCATAATGAAAGCCCGGAAGTGAAGTAACGCAAGAAGAAAGTCGCCATTTTGCGTTCGTTGAGACGGATAAAGACTCTGTGAATGACGGCTAGTTCGAGCTGAGTAGCGTTCGTTTAATTATCGTTCCTTTGTTTTTTCTTCCATCATTCGTTCGGCTGTGCCGTGTTAAACAGCGTTGATGATTGGGATTCCGCGTGACGATCGACATAAGATCACGGTTAAAATCCGCAACAATATGAAAAGAAGCTCTAGTCGAGACACTCCACCTCCTCGCGTCAAACGGAGCAGATCCTCCATGGGACGGTAAAATCTTTTCCATTGTTTGAAATTTATTGATTTAAAAAAGATTCTAAGCAGAACATACGTATTCGTTCAGTTTTTTATTATAATTTATAAGGTTATTGCAATAATTATATTCAGAATCGCCAGTGCATATATTTTGAATTATCAAATTAATTTGTTTATAGTCTAAAAATTAATATAATTTTATTACTAATTATTTTGCAAATTTACAGATACGATGATTCTAGTGATGAAAGAATTACTCCAGAAAGAATCCGTCGACGTAGTAGAGGTGCAAGAAGTCCCAGTCCTCCAACTCGTGCATCATCTCATGCTCGTTATGTAGAATCCAGTTCTCACAGAGATGATTATTTAAGAGCACCTAGGGAATTACCACCAGAGCGCCCATACGGCTACAAAGTACTTTGTATCAGCTCAATTCACCCAAAAGCAAGCGATGAAGTTATTAAAGATACTCTTTACAGAGAATACAAGAAATTTGGGGATTTCTCTATTAGAATTTCCCATGAACTAGACGAGCGTGTTGCATATGTTTGCTTCAGAAGTTCAGAAGATGCTAGAGATGCAAAACATGCGAAACCAAGAATTATTATGTATGACAAAGTGGCACTTGTTGAGCCAGTTTATGAGAGACCAGACACTTATCGTCGTCCAAGATCAATCACACCACCTGATTATGAAAGATACTACGCTAGAAGCCCTGGTCCAACAGATAGACATAGACCATTGGAAAGATATGAAAGAGTTTACGGACCTCCAGTTGGATTGCCTCCACCGCATAGAGAAATGAGACGTGAAGCAATTCCTCCCCCTCATCATGACTTTGTTAGACCACCAATTCATCATGGTCCACCTCATGTTCATCCTGGTCCACCACATCATTATGGTCCCCCAAGACATATGATGATACGACATCCGGTTCATGGATTTGAAAGAGTAGAAAATAAAAAAGACAAATTCCCTAATTATCTGCATCATGTTTCACCAGAAGATGATCCACTGGCAACAAGAACTCTCTTTGCAGGAAACTTAGAAATCAATATCACCGAAGAAGAATTAAGGAGGATTTTTAGTAAATATGGAATTGTTGATGATATTGACATCAAAAGACCTCCACCAGGAACAGGAAATGCTTACGCTTTTGTCAGATTTCAAACATTAGACATGGCGCATAGATGTAAAGTTGAGTTGTCTGGACAGTACATAGGAAAGTTTCAATGCAAGATTGGTTATGGAAAAGCTACTCCTACTACGAGAATTTGGGTTGGTGGTTTAGGACCATGGACATCTGTACCGCAATTAGAAAGAGAATTTGATCGATTCGGGGCCATAAAAAAAATTGATTACATAAAAGGCGACAGCAATGCTTACATTCTGTATGATTCGATTGACGCGGCTCAAGCTGCTGTGAAAGAAATGAGAGGTTTTCCTTTAGGTGGTCCAGACAGAAGATTGAGAGTCGATTTTGCAGATGTTACACCAGGATTTGGATTTAAACCAAGACCTTATCCAGAGGAAAGCGGTGAGTTTAGACCAAGACCAGTAGATTATGATTCTTCTTATGATCCTTATGGACCAGATAATGACTTCGGCTATGGACCAAGAGGATTCAGGGGTAGGGGATCTAACCCATGGCATGAAAGGAGAGGTGGAGGAAGGGGTGGTTATCGTGGGTCCTATCCAGAAAGTTACATGAGAGACGAAGCTGACTGGTCTAGTCGTAGACCACCTCCAGAGTTGGAGTATGAAGCTCCAAGAAGTTTACGTCGATCTTTATCAAGGGAACCTGGTGTAGATAGATCAAGATCAAGATCTCCCCGGAGAAGGCAAATTGATTCCGATTCAGATTCGGAGAATACTCGTACCGGAATGCTTTCTACCTCTCGAACGCTGCCCGAAGTTGCTCGGAAATCGATAGCAGTATGGCAAGGAGCATTAATTTTAAAGAATTCTCTATTTCCAGCCAAATTTCATTTAACCGACGGCGATACAGAAATAATTGAAGCCTTAATGAAAGACGAAGATGGAAAGCACATGCTAAGAATTACACAACGATTGCGCTTAGATCAACCAAAATTAGATGATGTCTCGAAAAGAATTCAAACTTCCAGCTCGCACGCTATTTTCCTAGGATTGGCTGGTTCAAGTACAGTTATTTCTACAGACGATGCTAATGTACAAACAAGACCACTGCGTAATTTGGTATCATACTTGAAGCAAAAAGAGGCGGCAGGAGTTATTTCGCTGCTTAACAAAGATACAGAGGGGACTGGAGTTCTTTATGCATTTCCACCCTGTGCATTTTCTACAGAACTATTGAAAAGAACTTGCCCCAGCCTCAGTGAAGAAGGACTTAAGGAGGATCACCTGGTAATCGTCGTTGTTAAGGGGGGTAGCGCCTAAGTTTTCTTCATCGCAAGGTTTAGATTTATGTGTATATATATATTTTTTTTTTTATATATATATATACACATAAATACATATATATAATATGTATGTATGTGTGATGCGTGAGTGTATACGATGCGTGAGTGTGTTGCGAGCGTCTGTGTTTGTATATATCGACTACAGTGTTTAGTACCATCACTTTCAATCTATCATTTGCAATTGTTGAAAAAATGCTTCATATGGAATATGAATATTAAATATTCATATAGTTTGGAGGAGTTTGTATAAATGTGGTACAATTTTTTACATAATTCTTTTTTCCTACTCAAATTATTAATTCATTCCGTTAAGATTTTCAGAATTCTATAACCAAAATACGAATACTGTAAAATTTGTTAACAACTATGCATTGTGTGTAATGCATTGAATTTTTTTTACTTCAAAAATATAAATAGAGTGAGCTTAAATTCATTAAATACTGTAATTAGTAGATAAAACAATTAATAATCACAAGTGGTGAAACGTAGTAATCAAAAGTTGTGTAATCTGGAGTGTAAGTTATGACCTACATCCAAATTTCAAGAACTTAGTATTAAAACTTTCTCAAAGTTCGATTAATTTTATGTGAATAATTTTTTTAAATTGCAAATAAGTAAAGTAGAAGATACTAGACACATAAGTCTGTATATCCGTTAGACATCAAATTTTTACGAATCTGAATTGCTTGCAAAAGTGTACAAATAATAAGGATAATAGAAAAAATGTAATGCGACACATTTTCTCAATTTTAATTTAAAATTTCTACTGACATTCATCAGAATTATCCTTCAGTTCTTATATATACATATACCTATTTTCCATCAATATTTCGAGAATTGTAAAACTATATATCAATGAGCGATTCAGTGTTCAGTAAATTTTGATGGAAACATTTAATTACGTTGTCCCAATAATCACGGGTAAATCATAAGAATCTTAGATTTAATTTGTACTATAATTATATGCTCTTATGAGCGTATGTACAGTTCTTTCATATTCTTGAATTGAAACACTTCAAAGAGTTTTTTTCTTTTTGGGTGTCAACCTTGACTTTTCTTCTTTGTTTTAACACGGTCGCTGCCACCGTCGAAGCATTGTCGACACAAGAGGTTTTGCCTCCAGTGCCAGGCGTCGACAGCGTGTCGATCAGTCAGCAGCACACGTTTACAGCCACGGCATCAAAAGTCGATGCCGCTCTGTGATCGGCTACTACCATCTTGAACCCTCCGTTGAACCCTAAGACCACTTGTGTGTGCGCGTTTGTGGCTCAGATTACGAATCGTTGGTATACAGCATGCCCCTTACGATTTTCTGGGTGGCAGCGAACGTATTTTATATTGAATTATAAGTCTTATCCATCGTAAATATAGATTATGAAAGATCTGGTTACACTATATTTGATACAGTAATTAAGTCTAATTAATTGTAAAACTGCATTTTATGATTATGTAGAATTATCTGTGTGATATATACATATAATACTTACATAAGTGACATGTGCGGACGTGTTCTAAAAAGTGAACTGAAGAAAGTGATTGGACAGAATTCTAAAATGGCTCTCTGTGCTTTTCTCCCAGTGAAAAAGGACAGAATCGTTTCTTTTGAAAGGACAGTGTTTGGTGATTAATATTTGAAAAGCATAAAACAAAAAAAAATAGAATGTGTACAGTGAAATGTAAAACAAATCCAAGTGTTTGTGCTTGGCGACCAACATTGTGACGCTCTTTTAAAATACCATTTTAAAAGTGCGTTACAGTATGGCGCAATTGAAGGTGCAGTGGTTTAATCACACGCAATAGTGTTTGAACAACAAAATAGATGACTATTACGCTGAGTTTAATGCATTCATTATTCTTAGTTCACCTACCAAAGTTTCAGTGGCGGCAAACGGAAATAACGATTCCTTACATTAGAAATGTAAATGATTCTTAACAAGGAGGATCCTTGATTATTTCACAGTGGCATCGAAGGATATAACGATTTGTTCAATAGGAAAAGGAAATTTGCCAGGAAGACATATTTCGGTTGATTTCAGTGGTATCGAGAAAAACAAAGGAAATGATTGTTACATAGAGAAGTTTAGTTATATTACTATAAAATGCATGTTGTGACATGGCAATCAGTCGCATGGGTTTTGAACACAAGTTTTCTTGTGAAGTTGACCGTGAATTTGGTGGTGTGGTTTTCCTTGTTTTTTTCAAGAAGATTCTTCCCAACTTTCTTAGATCAATTGTGCAATTAGTGTTCTTTGTGGTCTGTGGCCATTTCTGGCTTTTTAGTTTTTAAAAAGTAACAAAATATTTAAAATGAAAAAAAACAGTAGCGTTTCCAAATCTTTTATTCTGCAGAAACAATTGTGACAAATTTAAAAGTGAAGAATTGTCGGTGCTACTTGAAAGTGTTTTATTTTAATTTGAAAATTTTTTGAATATTACATTTCAGAAAAAGAAAGATTTGTTTCAGAGTCATCGCAACGAAAGGGTTTGGATAGAAGAAGCCATCTACTGTCCACTGTATTATATGCTTTATACAAATAAATCAAAGAGATCGGCAAACATTTCAAAGTTCAATTTTTTAATATTGAAAGGATATGTGGAATAAAGCACACATATTAATCCTTTGCTTACCATCGTAGAATATTTATTATTAGTACCATCTAACAATGGAAATTAGAAGTAATAGTATTTTAACCAACCCATAATTGACAATATCACACTTTTTCTATGAAAATATAAATTTTATAAGGTATCGCTACTTCCACTGTAGATGGTACATATAGTTATAATACTTGGTTCCTTAAGTCTCAGAAAAAATAAAACTTAAAATTATGTCTGATTACGAACTATTCAAACAATTTTATAAATTAATGTATTTCAAATCTATTTCTGACAAAATATACTTAATCGAATTGAGGTATAAAATATTTCAAAGTCACTATTTTTCATTCAAATACAAAATATAATGTTAACTTTTTTTCTTACACCTATGCAAGGTATGAACTTTAATATTCATGGCTCAAAATTAAAATTGTCATTACAGATTTACAAAATCTAACAAAACATATTAAAGAAATAACCGCTTTCATATGTTTCCTTTACATATGTAATCAACCTAGGTAATTGCAAATTTCCATATCCATGTGCAAATTACTACATAGTATACTGCATTTTTATATTTATCAATCAGACGTAATTAAATTATCAATTAAGTCATAGATGTTGTTTTATAAAAATTCATAAACGAAATACGTCATTACCTTATTATTCATGATTTATGTACATACATTAATTTTGAACAGCATAAAATTAATTTACATGTATTTAAAATATAATGAGAAATGAAAATCATACATATGCCATCCAGTATAACCTTCAAATTTTAGGTTAATAAATGCTCGGTTTTAAGGAATGGCAAAAGATTCATTCATTACTTTTGTATTAAACGTATTACAAATATACATTTCATGTATTTAAGCTTCCAAGCAAAATAACTTCCCAAATCTTTCTGGTTTGTTACTTATTCTACATATTAGTTTCTTAATCTGTAAGATTTATACGATGAAAACGTGGTACTGAAATTCAATTTTAATTAAATAAGCGTAAAGTTTTATACTTTGAGTGAAATAGAATACACGAAACATTGAACAAGAAAAGTTAGTGATACATAAATATAACATGCTTAATGATAATCTAAGTCTTTTAAAGCCTTTAGATTAAAACTTATAATGCAATTGCAAATATACGTAAAGTGAAGATTCATACGAATTTTATATTATTCACACTTATTGCTAAAGACCAAAAAAACCTGCAAGGAAAGATTTCAAACATTTTCTACATTAAAACTTGCCCCTACCAAATATATGGACAATTTCCCGTTTTTATCGTAATTTAACATTACAATTACAATGAGTGTAATTTTTGCTATCAAATTACGTTACAAGCACTTTACATTACAATTTATGAAATAATTTTAAAGATTGCAAACATTTAATTTGAAGCAAAAGGAATATGTGGTAATACACTTGGAAATTCAATGCGCACCTCCAAATACCTCAATAATAATAAACCCAGTATAAATGAATGTATAAAAAGTAAATACAAAGTAATATACAAAATACAAGGAATATTTTTGGTGCACACTCTAAATTTTCTAAATTTACAATGTGCGCCTTTGGATTATATTTTTTTTTCAGTTTTATATTATGGTTTATATTCCTCAACTTTAATAAAACATTTTTTTACATTAATGACTAAAGAAACTGAAATCTATTTCTTTCTCTTAATCAAAATGCATTAAAATAGTATCTAGCTCCTTCACTGAAATAATACGTAAATACTATTGCATTGAAAAACCTTGAATTGAGGTCTCTTAAGCAAAACAATTAAAATAGGATATAGTCAACTACACCATAAGAGTTATCAAATACTGATCAATATTGTGCATGATTTGAACAATTACAAAATAGTGTCTATACATGATTCGATGGTTTGAATATATATATCTTTGCGCACACTTATGTCTTTCTATGTAATATGTATGACGTGTATGCATGCGCGCGTGGGCATCCAACTGTTTATGTTTAAGGTTCACGATTCAGGAAAAGTATCTAAATAAATATCAACGTTACTCTTTCTCTTATTACTTAAAAAATACAGTTATGGCATCGCATTACGGCTGAATATCTATCAAAATTAGAGTCCCTTTTGGCATTTTTATTTTAATCGCGATCGTTATGAGGCTTCCTGTTATGAGAGGAAGCTTATTCTTTCCAGTCTTTCTTAATTTCGAACGACCACTCCCACTTCAGATGTTCATGCTTGTCATCATCAGTAAACAAGGAGCTTACACTATAGGCACCACGCGCCACTACTCCAGCCGGTGCATCTTCAGCTGGGGTAGTGTACGATTGCACTTCTGTTTTTGGTGGGTAAGAACCAACCATATGCATCATTTTATCCACTGAAATATAACACAAGAATTATTAATGGATACAATATTGAACAACTAATTTTTTGTGTAAGTATTGAATGTTAAGATTACCTGTAACACCTACCAAGGAAAACATTAAACAAAAATCGAATACACTTATTTAATTTCAAATTTTTAGTCAATTATAATTCAAGATATTATTAAGATAATGATGAAGTATTTATCATTTAATCAATGTCTAGCCATTATTGAAACTTACCCGGTACTCCAAAGCGATACGTCTTTTGTACATATTTCAAACCATGCACAATTTCACGTTGCACGATAAAGTCAATCCTTATTCTATAACTAACACCTTCTTTTATTACAAATGTTTGTTTTTTTAATTGGGAAAGATCACCTGTTAAATCCAATTCCATATCTGGTCTGTTTGCAACACAGAGTGCCAATTTCTTTACTATTACTTTCCTTGGATCATTTGGATCTGTAAATAATTTATATCACTGTTTCTTCTGTATATCATTTTTCTTTAAGTAACAACTTCAAACAACTAACAGAACATTTACCTATAACAATACCACCCGATTTTGCTTCTCCTAAAAGTGTTTCTTTGTATTTACGTAAACTTTCATCTTCTTTATCTGCTTCTAAAATTTGTTCAATTGTTTTCTCTGGAGGAGGCTTGTAATTAGATTCTACTTCTAATTCTTCCTCCACTGAGTCTATATGATCTGTATTTGACTCTGACATTTTTGCTGTAATCAAATAATGTTACTTACAACATTATTGATAAAAATAACACATTTGGAATCTTAAGAGTTAATTTAGCGTAAAACCACATAAATAAGTAAACAAATAACATAATATGAAATTAAAGTAAACACTGCAAGTACAGTATTAGCAATTTTGAATTAATAGAGATTTTGAAAGTTTTGATATATGTATTGTATACAATGCTCATACATACATATACATATCTCTATACAGATGTTTCTATGGAAGAATATTTTTAGAAATATCAAACAATAGGAAAATAACAGTACTGCATGGTCTCTTTGTCATTATTATACGTTTTTATGCCGTCGGACGTTTGAGAAAAATATCAAGAATTAATCAGTTGTAAAATGAAAGAGCGAGAAATGTCGAAGCAAGAAAATGACAGGCAGATAAAAAAATGTCTGGATGAAAGTACAAAACCATTAACAAGTAATCGATCAAAAATCATTTAACTTCAGAAACAACTAAGTATTTGGATATTGAACTTACCTTAAATATAAAATAGGAGGACAAAGATTAAAGAACGAAAACTTATGCAGAATTATTAGCAATCTCTTAATCCTGTTTGCCACCCCTCTGTGATTCGCTTCTCAAAGCGGAAGACATGGACAATATGGCGGCTCCAAAAGGGCGGGTACTTCCTGTTCTGATAATCATTCAAGGTTAACTTCTCTTTTCAGTTGTTTCTTAAATTACTTTTTCTCTCAACAATGAGTTTTGTTTTGCTTATAAACTTATGGTATACCTAATGTAGGTACTTTTAGACCAGTTAACTGTTTGTACTTCATATGTAAAATTTATATTCTATTGAATTGTATATTTTTTTAAAGTGCGAAGAATTTCCCGCGTTTTATTATATCCACGCTAGTTCTCTTGTATACATATGTATGTACATGGTCTTATATCTTATTTTTTAATTAACTAACTTTTTTAACAAATCGAAATTGTTTTTCTTCATATTCATTCGGAATAATGTAATCTTTCCATAATGATATTGTTAATTCATACATGACGTCATTTGTTAACAGTAACATGTGTAATTTATTCGAAAATTATGCAGTCGAAATGATGTCGCAATATTTACTTTTTGCAGGCATTTAAATATACACTCATATAAAATAGTTTTTGTCATAACTATTTATTTAGGATGTATTAATGTATGTATTCTGATTTATGATAAACTTACATATACGTGTAACACATAGATAAATGCGAATTTCTTTTAAAAGGAACATTTATGTTCATATTACTTAACTCATTAGTTATAGATTTGAATCATTTCTTAAAATGCATTGACAATGTTCCAATAGTATATTTATACCCTTTTGATTTCTAAAATTTGATTTACAGTTTTGAAGCTTCTCATACAATAGTTCTGGATGCACTTTTGCTAATTCCTTTAAACTGTCTGAAAAATATAATATAATATTTTAATATTAATAGCATCTTAAATTGCAACAGTAACATAATATATATAATTACCTAGCATAACATTTTGAAATTCACTCTCTGGATCATCTAAATATATTATAGTTGTAGTATATATTGTATCTATATGTGCTTTATTAAAATGTAGATTATAATCCTTAGGTATAAAATTCAAAACTTTTACTAGAGCTTCTAAAGACGCTAATCTCACATCATCACATCCATCATCGAGTCTTTTTAAAAGTACAGGATACATTCTATGTACAAATTCTTCAGTGACATTACAGAATCTTTTTCTGACACACATTATTAAATATATGGCTCGTAAAGAATACAGTCTACTCTTTTTAGAATTGTCATCTGCAAGACTAATCAGAGTAGGAATTATTTTATCTAATTCTGAATGAATATTCTGTTCTGAAGAGTATTGAGTTTTTTCCACCAAAAGGTTCTTTTTATGTCTTTCTAAAAAAGCACACAGGCAGGCCACTGCAGCAGTGCGTACAGCTTCAGCAGTTCTTCCTGCTGTCCAAATTAATCCAGGCAGTATAAAATCTTCCAAAAACTGATTAGAGAACTTTGGATCTATAATTTCGTGTATAGATTCTTGATTAAAGTACTCCGACAACAAAATAAAATGTTTGAGTTTCAATTCAGGGTCAGCATTGTTGGCCATAGTTTGCTTCAAAATTGGTAAAATAATATCCGCATGAAGATTGAGAATTGTTTTGACATAAATTAAACATGCACAGAAAATTTGAGACTCGGGACTATGGACTGACCACGAATTGCAATCAGAAAGTAATAAAGCGAACTCCTTAATATATTCACAGTAGAGTTTCTCTACATTTTCAAAGGAGTTGATATGTGCAAGAGTATTTAATAGTTCTTTTGCTCTTAATTTTGTGGTATGTTCTTTTGTCATTGATAGAATAGTAAATATTACTATGAATAAATACTTTGATATAAGCTTGCAGTCCTAAAATTTATAAATATACTGAGATTAAGAAACGACAACAAATTTTATGTACACAAAAATTATGGAGAAAGCAAACCTCTTTGCATACTAAGATCAAAGAATAGCAACAAGAAAGTATTTGTAGTTGGTATGCTGCTTTTTTACTTTGACAGATATGCGGTTGTTGCAAGAATTTCCCAATGTCTTCCAAAAAAGGAAGAAGTGTGCTGTGTTCACTACTCTTTAAAATTGCAGAGAAAACTTTCAAATGACCTACTGATGGAGATTCTTCAAGAGTAGGAATTATCAAATGGCAGTAGGTTTTCGGATGCACAAAATATCCTAAATATTCTGCTGCCCTTTCTATGTTTTCTACGACCCTATTATCTTCGTTATTACATGCTCTGTTGAACAACTTAGTTGTTAAAAATACATGTAATTGAAAATTACAAGGTAACTTCGGTAACTCGAGAATTCCGATTTTTCTGAAATTTTGCAGGTTTATAGGGGATTTTAATAAAAGTATCACACCTTTTTTGGCTACTTTTTGGGTCTTCAGAGTAAGAACACCCGTTAAAAAGTAATCTGTTTTTTCCTGTATGTATATCTTGAAAACTATAATAAATATAAAAAAATGTTACAATAAACAATTAATGGTAATTTATGTCCTATAAATCTATCTAATGAAATAGTTAAAAAATTGTTTATTTATTTATGTAAATAACAAATTAATAATAATTTCATTGCACAGTTTTATAGGGCATAAATTACCATTAAATTTTTGTGACATTTTTTTTCATATCTATTATATTTTTCAAGATATACAGGAATATAGGGAAACACACATTAATTTTTAACGGGTGTTTTCATTCTAACGAACTAATAAGTAGCAAAAAAAATTGTCTGATACTTCTATTGAGGTCACCTATAAACCAGCGGTTTCAAAAAATCGGAATTTTCGGATTACCGAATTTCTCTTCTGAGATAATTTATAATTAAGTAGTGACACAGTTTACCGATACATAGGTGGCAGAAGTTTTTCAATGTGTTGTGTTACATCGTTTTCTATATTTAATATAAATACACAAAGTAATTGTGCAGATCTTACTCGTATATCTGCCATCCAGTCTCCTAATTCTAAACTAATTCCATTAATTAATTTACTGAAAGTTTGCTGTGCTATTACGCGACATCCTAAATTTGGCCTCGGAACTGTAAACGATATAAAAATACAATGTAATAATATAAAAAAATAATGTTTATTATAATTAACATATATTCAACATACCATTAGGATAGTGATGAGGATCCTCTGTAAGAAAATCCATTTTATCTTTCAACTTTTCATCATTCTGATTCTCTTTTATATATAATTGACCTACATCATTCCAAAAATTTGCAGCTTTCTCTCTAATTTCTTGTAACTCGTCATGAAGTCCTGTTAAAAGCAGTGGTAGAATTTTGTGCCACCAACTATACCGGTCTCTTAGATTCAAAAGCCAGCAACCTGCTATTTCTATTACAGCTAAGAAGAAGTATAAGAAATTATACTAATTATATGCTAAATTCAAATGTAATTATGATAGGAATGAGTATTGATAACAAAATACCTGCTCTAACAAGCCCATTTTGATCAAATAATTTTTCAGCTAAAGGAGTAGCCACATTTTCTATGCATTTACTATCTCCATATTGAATCAAATCTCCTATTGATATAATAGATGCGATTCTGACTCTATAATGTTGGTGTGTAAAATCACTCAAAATTGGTTTTACAAGTTTTCCAGAATGAGTATAAAAATGTCTTGATATATTCTTAGCAAATTCAGATACACAACTACAACTTTCTCTTTTAACTAGTGGGTAATTATCTGTTACAGTGCGTATTAATATTTTTATTAAGTCGTCGACATATGGTGTTAACAAGTTATTGTATTTTACTATTAATAGTTTTAATAATATAACGCATTTTAGTCTAACTTCTTCTGAACTTTCTATTAGTTCTTGAGTACCTAATCGTCTCGATAAAATTGGAAGTAAATACATAATATACTTATCATTAGGCGTTAAATTAACTATAAATAATTTCAGAACTTCTAAAGCTTGATCACGACAAATTTCTGCAGAATCGGTTAAAATTCTCAATAAAGATTTGTTTACAGCATCCCACAATTTAAAAATTTCACTTTCAGGTTGTGGTGATTCTAAAATTCGTAGAATTTCTTTCAAACCTTGCACACGTCGTTTCTTTTCTTCCGACTGTAGCATAACACAAAGTTTCATAAATTCGTGATTCGCAGTTTCTACAGACATTCTGAAAGACCATACAAGTTATAATTGTATAACTGAAATAGGTTTTAAACTATCTTTATAGAATTGTGTATTTCCATAGCAACGTTTTTATTGATCTGCTTGTCTTAACTCAAATGTTTATTAGTTTGTAATTACTAATTACACTTATACGTTGTAGGAAATAAAAGAAACTACTCTATTTCCTCCTAAATTTACATTATTATTTTACATTGTAAAGTAATATATTTATGATTTTTAAATTCTGAAACATACTTATCATTTCTCGAATATAAAGTACAATTTTCATGATATTGCAGTACTGAATTAATATTAAAACCAAGCTTTTTAATGTATCTTACATGGGCTTATTCATAAGGAAATGTGTGTGATAAATAAACCTAAATATGTAGAGATATTCAAATAATTTGATTACTGGCTTAATTATACATAGACTAGCACGTTCATTTCTCTGTAAAACAATAAACAAAATTTGATAGATATGCTTCGAGTATGGTCCCCAGGTGCGGAAACTCTTAATATATTTAAGATCTATTAGTTCATTATATTTCTTAATCCTCCAAAGTTACATTTTTAAATAAATACGACATAGATTCCTTATTGTGAATACGTCTAATAGCCTCTGCCAGTAAAATACTGATATCAACAGTCTTTATTTTTGGGCACTGCATTTTTTGAACATCATGAGGTACTGTGTTTGTTACAACAACCTATAAATAATCGATATAAATTCAACTTTTGAAACTCAGCTCTCTAAATGCTTAGTAATCTTAATTCAGTTTTACAATAACTTGTAATTTTTAATGTTACCTCATCAATTGGAGACTCTTCGATTAATCTTGGAGCATCAGAACTTAAAAGTCCATGTGTAGCTAAAACATAAATTTTGTATGCTCCCCTCTCTTTCAGAACTTCTGCTGCAGCTACATATGATTGTACATCATCTATCATGTCGTCCTGAAATTCAAGTTTTTTTTATTCATAGATAAATATAACAAATTATGCTTACGATAAGGTTTTCCTTTTATGAAGTTTGTTTAACTTTACATACCACCATGATAGCTATCCGTCCACCCACATCTCCTACAACATTAATTGGTGGTTTTTCTTTTGCAGGATGCATTGGAACACCAACTCCAACTTCCATTGTTCGAGAAGCTAAGGCAGGTGGGGAATAACGTCCATCATTCATGTCTGATTCCGCTTCTCGCTGTTCTCCATGAATCACTGCTATACCCAAACGTAATCTTTCCGCATAGCTGGTTGCTTTCTTAGCACTGCCAGGATTTCTGGCAACTATTACAGAATTGTGGTAATCTGGAATCTAGTCAAATAAATTTGTAAGTAGAAATCAAAAATGTATTGTAATTGTTTACAATTGTACAGTTTACGTACAGATTCTTGAATATATTGAAGTAAAAAAGGGCTTGCACGTAAATTGTCCACTGGAACATCAAAAAATCCTTGTATTTCTTTCTGATGTAGATCCATTGTAATTATATGAGTTAATCCGCTCTTGCAGAGCATTTTTGCTAATAATTTTGAAACTATGCAACCACGTTTACGCATTTTGCATTGTTTAGAATAAGGTAAATATGGAATGACACCAACAATATTTTTTGCTGAGGAAGTTTTACACGCATATGCCATGATCAGAAGTTCCATTATGTTGTTGTTTACATCTTTGGTTCCAGTCTGAATAATGTAAAGATCTTTACTGCGTACAGAGTCTCCAATTTCAACCATAGTTTCCCGATTCGATTTATGATATACAGAACATCCTCCATGCTTAACACCCAATCGACTTTAAAGTAAAAAGATTACATGAAGTGTAATAAAATATTTAGAATCTGCATTCGTGGAAACTTACTTGGCAATTAGGTTTGCAAGCTCTGGATGTGAATTACCTGCGATGAGTACAATATCAGATGATACAGGTTTATCCATATTTCAACTGTTTCTAAAAAAATAAAATATGCAATTTATGTAAATCATAAAGGAATTAATTTCTTAAGTAACTTTTTTTATTAAAAACAAAGAGTAACAGAATCTTAATGAATTATAAGAAACATATAGATTAACCAATTACAACAACTGATTATTTTGAGAAAGTATCTTATAATTTACAAAATTACGATACAGGTTTAAAATTCATACTACAGTATGTGCTATAGTATGTTTTTAATTCTGAAAATAAAGTTTTTTATTCATTCATATAATAATTTTTTTAACCCTGTAAGTTATATGTTACTAACTGTTTGATGGAAACACAGAAAGTTATAGGTTGAAGAACATCCGACTTCCTCGGGTTTTGTTCACGGTGGCCTTCGACGATTTACCACGATTTACTACTTGCCAGTTGTTATCAGTATACTTGCTTCTTATTGTTAATTCTTAAACAGCTGTTTAACTCAGAAGTGCCAACTTTTTCTTACGAAGACAGTTTAATACATACGTTATATGATTTGTATCATACTTTTCTATACCTATATATTATTTGTTTTTAAGTACTATTAAATAATTAAATAATTGCTATTGACTCTTCGCAGAATGCGTTCGTCGTATATATGATTATCATATATATAAATACAGTGTGATGCTTAATTCAATTTTTCAATTTATTAAATTATCTTCTTAGGCATGCATAAATACAGTACTATTCATACATGAGTACACAATCGCCATCCTATACATTTTCTTTCTATGATATAGAAAGTAAAGCTTCTACAATTCAAATATCTTATTCACGTAACAATTTAGCAGTGTTATCTGTTATTAATTTGAAATAGGTGTATTATCTTAAGTTCCATCCCGTGATATACACAAGTTATTATCTAAGTATATACTATATAGATGAAGTTAAATACGGTATTACTCGAAGTATATTGAATAATAATAAACTTCTATCTATATTACTATTGTACTTATATATATAATTTCTATAAATTAGTAGACTAAATATATTTTCTGCTTTCATCTTCGTAACTAATTATTACTATTATTAGCTACTACCAGAAAATATTGCGATGATTTGATTTTTATATAAAAACAAAGCACTCAAATGCCAACAAATAAACAAAACATATATAAGATTGTATAAAGAGAAAAAACAATTTATAAAACGATAAAGCGCTGTGAGGAACTGTTAATGGCGTTAATACATTAAAGAAACTATTGAAAAAAGTTTCATATAAATGAGTCAGAAGAGACTCGATAAAAATTGACTACCATGATTGAGTGTTGGCAATACTATTCAATACTTCTACATATATATTTATTACTATTTATCTATTTAGTAGTATAACCCTACAATTCTGTACTCGAATTGACGTAAAAACATCCTATTAAGTGTCTAATTTATGTTATTGTGTAATTAATTGATACTATTTAAAAAGTGTGTAAACGTTTCTAATGAAAGATTAATTTTCGTATATTATAATAATATATTTAAAAAACTCCAAGTTTATTGCCACGTAAGTTATCATTCATAACAGGACTATTTATAATCGTTAGATTCTAGATTTTATACATTTATAGTAAATAAACCTAACTGAAACACAATGAAATAAAAATTTTATTTGATTGCAACACAGGTATTATTTGTTTATTTACTATATGAAAACATTAATAGAGAATACAAGTTTACATTTAATTTCTATTTTGATAAATGATTCAAGATAAATATTATTTAGATAAATCATAATATTATTTGTGATCTACAGTGAAGCCCAGATATTACTACACCACTTATAACAGCTGACCGTATATTGCATCCAACTTGCTTTCTAAGTTCAGTTCCCATACACATTACTTTATATATATTTTCATTCTGCTTATAACAACATTCGTTTACAGCAAAGTAATTTCTCTGTCCCTTGAATGTCGCTATAAACGGACTCCACTGTATTTGAAACCCCAAGGTTAAACAGACCTATAAAATTCCTTGTTGATTAAAATTTTATACCTTAAGCATTCCATTTGTTGCTTTCCACGGATGTGTTTATTATATGTATGCTTTCAAGTTTAAAATATGATAATAATTGTTTATATTTAACAGATATACTTTGATTTTTTGTAGACAAAATGATACATGCTACAAGAACAGATACTTCCGAAAGAAGATTTGAAATACAATGTAAATTAGAGACAGAGATTGCCTCTTTAGAAGCATTGAAGGAAGCAGAAGAAAGAAGTAGAAAATTAACTAACAATGTTGTTGGAATTCTTTCTTCTTTGGAACAACGTCTTGCAACATTACGACGTACTATACTTCCTGTTTATAATGAAACAGGGAATCTCCAAGCACAACAACAAAGTACTAGTTTTATTATTACATGTATTAAGTACACAATATTTATCTACTCATATTGCTTTATAAGAGATACATATCTTTATAATGATTTCCAATTATTAGAGTGTTATTACGTATACATATACATACTGCAATGGCTATCTGTATATTCTTTTATTTCTTATTGTATTGAATATTCGATTAGAAAGATTGAATATTATGCCTGATCATACGCATCTACTAATGTTAATGAAATTTGATTACATATTTACTTATCTTCTAACAGATATAGAAAGGACTTTGAATGCATTAGACCATGCTATTGGATATTATGGGGTTTGCCAGGAGGTAGAAGGGGCAGTACAAGCAGGTCCAGGAGGATCCGGAGGATTAGACAGTTTGTTAGAAGCAATGAATCGTTTATATAATGCACAGCGTTATTTTCAAAAAAATAATCCAAGTTCAGTGGAATTAGAGAACATAACAAGTTTATTTGTTGTTGGACTAGACGCTTTATATGCAGAATTCCATGATATTTTAACTAGGCAAAGTAAACCAATATTGCCAATTGTTCTCTTGGATTTAATTGGTTCTGACGAAGATACTAGTGGCGAAGATGCGCCGCAATCGCTTTGTCAATTACCAGAAAGTATTCTAGGGGATTTATTTAAAATTTCTGGGTGGCTTGAGGAGAGAGGACACCGTAAACATGTAAAAATTTATGCGTCTGTACGTTCTACAATTGTTTTACGATCTTTACAACTGTTAAAAGAACACCAGAGAAGTGCCAGTGGTGGCAGTACACATGCCGGAAGCCCGTTACCAGTAAGAACTTACATCAAATAACATATATCTAATCTCTCAAAGATCAACAATCCTATTACATTTTATAGAAAGCAAAATTTGCCACCAGACATTCATTAGGAGGTCAAGAAGCTAGTGGAAGAAGAGCTTCTAAAAGACTACAGCATGCTATTGAGAAGAAAGCTAGTAGAATGTTATTAAAGGCTTCTCAAACTACTGGTTTGGGACTATCCCTGACCGCGTCTAGAAAACCACCGCCACAATTGTCCGCACATTCTGTAGAGGATACAGCGCCAGATGAACAAGAAATGGAGAATTATCTGTTATTAACAGTTGGTCTTCACAAGCTTATGCAAGCGGAACGATCGTTGGTTGCCAAAATTTTGCCAGCTACTTTGCAGGCACAGGTTTTAGAAGCCACTGTGCGTGAAGCTATGGATCTTGTAGCTCATGATGGCGAAAGTATAGCAACCCGTGCTAAAAGATGCATTGTACGGCGTGACTTTTCAGCAGTGTTAGTAATTTTTCCGATTTTAAAACATCTCGGAGAACTAAAACCGGACCTGGAGCGGACTGTTGAAGGCTGCGATTATGCTCTCAGGTCAAAATTCACTTCCGTGCTAAACACTTTAAACGTAACTGTACGTTCTATCACAGTCATATCTTGGAGACTTATTTTTTTAATTAAAATGTTATAATGCATACTTCTTTGTATAGGGAGCAAAAGCATTGGAAGACTTTGCGGAAAGTGTTCGGAATGAATCCAATTCTATTTTACCTAAAGACGGAACTGTAGCAGAAAGTACGAGTAATGTTTTAGTGTTTTTAGAGCAACTAGCAGAATATGCAGATACTGCGGGAATTGTTTTAAGGCGTAGTACTGATATGGAGGGTACTGTTTCCATAAAACAATCTGAAAATATGTGTAGGATTGTTCTCGGAACGTATATCAGTTAGTACAATTGCTTCCTCTCTAAAAATCTTATAAAAAATATGGATCTTATTAATCATATTTTCATTTGTTTTAGAAAAAGTATTAGCACAATTAAATTTAGCACTTGTAAGTAAAAGTGATACTTGTTATTCGGATGGTGCACTGCGAGCTCTCTTTCGTTTAAATAATCATAATCACGTCGTAAATGCACTACGTCGTAGTTCGTTAATGGAACTACTATTATTAGCGGAACCAAGTGCAGAACAATCATACCACGACCTTTTATTACGTGATAAAAACAATTACGTCTCGACTACATTTGCAAAAGCACGCACTTACCTCGAACAACCCATTGACGAGCCAGGTTTGTATTTCTTAATATTACTATCTATTGTCGTTTAAAATAAAGAACTACCTTTTTATTTTTATTTATTTTTACATATAAAATTGCATTTCTGCCTGTGACAAATTATTGAATAGTTATCAAGTGTATTAATAATATTGAAAATAATAGAAATTTTGTAAAGTGTGTATAAATAGCGTGTAACATAGTCACGGTGATTATATAATATGCATGAAACACATAATACTTAAGTAAAAGTTAACAGGTAAATAAATTTGTAAATGTGCTGTTATTTCCATAGAACCAGGAGCAAAAACGTTGAAAGAAAAATTCTTAGGATTTACCCGGGAATTAGAGGAGGTCGCAAAGTGTCAGCGCTCTTATTCGGTGCCTGATGCTCGATTTTCGAGTCATTGTCCCCCTTTACACTCTCTTTCATAACAAATACCGTGGAATATCGTTTTCCAAGAATCCAGCTAAATATATAAAATATACTCCCGAACAGATATCCGCACTGATCGATACGTTCTTTGACACGACAGCATAATGAATAACTAGAAAAATTTAATAAACACCCATTTAATAAAGCATATTTAGTTACATTATTTATGATATTTTTTTTTTATGGACTGAATCCCCGTTCCCCGGATAGATTGCACAGGTCAGTGGATCTGCGACGATTGAAATAGATCTCGGTCCAGCCCCACTTTATATATATTTATAATATATATATAAAAAACAAGTAACGTTCGATTTAGATTCAGCAGCTTATACATGTAAAATGATAGTAATAGGAATACAGTTTGAACTTTTACCATTTATGTACAATTACTTGTTATATAGAATAATTCCTTTTTCCGTCTTTCTCTCTTGGCTTTTATATGCACTCTCAAACATTCACTCACGCATACTATATTTCCCCACCTCTGATTATTAAACTTTTGTATTTTATCTGTTCAGCCATGTTGTGCGCATAAATTACAGCAACATGAAGACGCGGCAAAGAGGCAGAGAATTAGAATCGCACTCGTATTGCTCACCTCTAAAACTTAGATGACTATCTTATACCATGGTATGTATGTAGTAATATCAACCAATTTAGTTAAAGATGGAAGTCATTTTATGTGATTTGCAACTGTACATTTACTACGAAAGATACAGATTTGTATATATTGCTAACTGGCTCCAAGCGGAATTATTAGCTGGATCAAAGAAAAATGTTCATTATAAAAAAAGAAAAAAGAATAGTAACATATAAGATATAAAGAAATTATTAGTATATAATTGCGATATCTGAATACTTTTTGCGTTAATATTTTTTGTTATATTAATCTCCTTCCATACCGAAGCATTTAAAAATGGATAAACATTCTTTTTATCTAAAATATACAATGCACAATTGCATAAAATGGTTTACCTCTTCGATTAAATTGATTAGTATCCAATGTGCACACAAACGCACGCATATAGTAATGTTTTGTTTCCTTACGATTCATATGTAATAACTAATATTAATAACACACTCTAATATACTGTACATTATCAGTTCAGTTTTCATTTGGCTTCCTTTCTCTGTTCAGAACATTTAGCTAATGTCCGAAACACTTAAACTGCGTATATACTTCTCTTTTACCTTTTTCATACGCATTATACAAATTGATTTGTGCGCTTTTATGGCAGATGCTTGTAGAGAGAGATGGACCATACGGCATTTTTCTTTATCAGAGTTAGACGTCCTGCTGCAATCGAGTCCGATCGGAGGAGGGGTAGTACATTTACACGTGCTCCGCCGTCGTCGGACATTTAATATTATAGGAGGAAACATCTGCGTTTTGGTTTTACTTGCAGAACAGGGCACAATACTGCACGGATCGCTTCATCAAATACTGTTTTCAATCCTTTTTGAGTCAGGGCTGAACATTCTAAATATTTTACTGCTCCGATTTCTTTTGCCATTGTTAAACCCTAATAATGATTTAAAATAAAGTCAGTATTTACAAATTAATATGCTGCATAGTAATAGATATATTAATTTAATAGGGGGACTTGTAATAAATTACAAAACATTGGTAATAACTAATGTTTGCTGGTTACATCTGCATAACCATTACAGAAATAGATTTATGAAAATATCTGCATAACATCATCCCAGTTTACAAAGTCACTAATGTATCATTCTTAATGTACATTATTAATATTATTACTAATACTGAAGGAACCTTACTTGATTTATGATTTTTCATTGTTAAAATGTAATAACACATGTTAATTACAAATAGTGTGGTAGTCTATTTATTTGTCTATCTTTTTTACGCATTAGTATGAGTACAGAAAAATATTATAAATTATATGAGCAATTTAACCATTAATTTAAAACCAATTATATAAAAACTTATTGGATAAACGAGAACTGGCATAATCGAGGGATATCCAAATGTAGATTTCAAATCATGAATACTATGTACTAATTCTAATAGGCTGTTATAGAATATTTGATAATTGTTCTCACTCATGTTGTAGTTTTATGAATTCATCAATAATATTTTATCATGAAAGAGTAAACACCTGAAGGAAACATTCTGTATTTTCTCATTGGAAATGAGATAATCTTAATTTCTGTTTTTTTTTCACAATTATTCTGATTATATTTCTTTGGTTTTGCAGATTTCAATATTGTAAAAATTTCTATAGAATTCAATTGGAAATTATTAATACTGTAACAGAATTTTGGTTTCCAAGTCCCCGATTTAAAATTTCTGCTTTAATCATTGATAGCAAATTAATAAAGTAATACATGCCTGAGGATATGTAATTGGTGCCAATTTCTTGTCTTTTAATCGTTCGATTGTCTCCTTGTCCTCACGCAAATCTAATTTAGTCCCTACTAAAATGATAGGAGTGGCTGGACAATGATGACGCACCTCTGGGTACCACTTGGCACGAACATTTTCAAAACTGGCTGGGTTGACCAAAGAGAAACAGATCAAAAAGACATCTGTTTGAGGGTAAGACAATGGTCTTAGTCTGTCATAATCTTCTTGGCCTGCTGTGTCCCATAAACCAAGATTGATTGGTTTGCCATCCACCATAACATTCGCAGAATAATTATCGAACACAGTTGGGATATATTCCCCGGGAAAGGCATTGGTAGTGTAGCTTATGAGGAGGCATGTTTTACCTACTGCTCTGTAGAAATTAACCAATTACAAAAAATTAAACTGATTGTACGCATCTACAATAGCAAAATCTTCATCAGAGAAAGGTTACTTATAGATTGAATAAGAACTGAAAACATACATTCCATTAAACGGTGTTAATAATGAAATCAGAATTATAAGTAAACTTAAAACACCATAAAAAGAGAGGGAGGGGAGAAAAGAGATAGCAGAAAGTGAAAGAAAAACATCGAAGTAATATATTATGGAGAATTCAACGATAATTTTAAAGTGGGACATTCATTTTCTTTTTTTGTTTTATAAATTTGACAAAGAAATAGATAAAAAAAAAATGCAGTGAAATGAATAACGGGTGTGGTGCCTGCTTTGAAATAGTTCTTGATCAGGAAAAACCAATCGTCAGATCCCTAGATCGCAGTACGGATCGAAAAGAGGAAAAGACAGAAAATTGAGAAACATTATAATAAATTTGAAAATACTCACCCGTCCCCTACGACAACGCACTTAATCGCCTGCATCCTGAAGGTTGGGAACCGTTCACAAGTAGAAATATCCACGTAAATTCGCAGGAAGGGGGCTAGTTCGATTCGACAGAGCACGAAAGATTAAGAGAGACAGAGAAGGGATTTGAAGTGTCGTGAAACAGAGAAAGAGAACACACACAGAATGAATGCAAGAGAGATGGATGAATGGTGTCAAACGTAAGGTAGAAGAAGATCATAGAACGAGAGGAAAAGTAGATAGAAGAGATCGAGAGGAAGAAAAAAAGCAAATATAAAAAAATATTATATGCATGAAAATATAAAAGCCCGAATATAACTGATATTTCGTATAATTTTTCCTTGTCTTGTAATAGACACAGTAGGGGGTCTTTGCTCGAATGCAGCACTCCTGACCTCAATCTGTGGCCTTAATTATGATTATAGGTTTTTATTTACCATTAAAGACTGGAAATAGTGTTTTTACGAACACAACCAGTTTTAACAAAACTTATACAATACTTTAAATTTATGGATATACATAAATATTACTTCGAAAACAAATTTCTCTTGAAAAGACTCCGTTCAAGTGAAAGTCAAGAGGCACATAGAGTTACAATTGGAACACAACCAATTAGAGATGGCGTGCAAAATCACTAACGGTGATTTATCACAGTGATCGCCGAATCACGATCACGGTCGTGAATGAAGTTAAATCACGACCGTGATTGCGATTTTTTTATCTTGAATGAATTTGCTCACTGAGCTCGTAAGTCCTTGATCTTTAAACAGAAAAACGTATTCAATATGATTTTACGCTAATTACATTACTATTCGTGTTTGTAAAAATCAGTAGAAAAAACAAGAAATTCTAAAAAATTTATTCATTATTCTTGATTGTTTCTAATTATTTCTTCACTTTATACGATATAACTCGAATTTTTGTTTTGATGTCGTTAATATAAAATATACAGATTATGTGTCGCGTGTAAAGAACTGTTAGGTTTCTCCACCAATCAGAAACGATCACGAGAAATCACGAATTACTGTGAAAAATCACCGTGATTGGGATCGGACGTGATCAAATCACGAGTGATTCACAAGTAGCAGTTCACGCCATCTCTACACCAATGCAGTGTATTAGTTTGGAAAGTACTTTTGCGGATGCGCATTAATGAAGTTCACGCACACCAATTCTACCAATTTTTAAGGATGATGCACGTATACATAGCATGAAAATTAATTCAAATATGTGCACATACAGAGTGATTATTAACAAACAAATTCTCAATTTTAAGATCTTTAATCAGACAGCTAGTTTTTAATGAAAAACCCTATATCCTGTTCGTTACACTAAATAATGTTGACAGTATTTTTTGTTACACAAGCTATGTATTTAAAAAATATTACGTTTGTTCATTCCAGTTCATTTCGTACTATATTGCGTAAGTACATTCTTATGATCATAGTTACCTTAAGTTTGTTTATACATATACTTATTTATATTTGTAACTTGCATAATACTAGATAGCGGATTGTATGCATTTATAGTATACATATATGTATAGAACAGAATTACATTAGATACTCTATTAATGTTTAGAAATGGTCTTATTTTATGTTTAATATGCTTAAAATGTTAACGGAAGAAATAAATTTCGATTTAGTTCCTATACCTGTAAATTGATTAATGAACATAAAATTTCATAAACATCCACAGCCTAAAAATAACTAATACAAATTGTTTATTTATTTATCAGGATGGTATAATCTCAAAATAAAAATTTTTAAATATAGGACTGATTTTTACAAATTTATTAAATAAAGTTTGCTGTAGTACATAAAAATAAAAGTAATATTGGTAGATTGAACAATATCATTTATAAAACATATTTGAAAATATCAGTTTTATTTTAAAAATAATGTGCGTAACATATTCATTAATGCACATTTAGTTTGATTTGTAAATTATGTATAAAAATAATAAAAGGTATGTGAAGCATCAATAATTATGAAATGCGAATACTGCTTTTTCCAATTATAGTTACTACTCCGTTGTCTTGTAACTCCCGTAAAGCATCTTCGAACATGTCTCTAGTAATCATCTAATAAAGAAATATTAATGTTATTTAAACATTGTTTGTGTTAATATTATTAATGCAATATAATTATAATATAAAATTAGGTGTATATTTTTACAGACCAATTCAGATGACTGCCTAATTTCAGCAAGAAGCTTTTGTTGATTGAGTATGTGACCTTTGCCCTTGTTTTCAATAAGTTTTTGAAGCGCATCGCATAATTCCTTTTTCTTTTTTCTAGCGATTGAAGATATACCAGTAGTTAAAATAGTAATATCTATTTTACCACTCAGTGGATCCATAGCCGATTGCTTCAATGCTTCTCTATGTAATCTATTGTATGAAATTAAATGTTTGAACATATTCTAAATTATTGTTTATTTTAACAATTTTATCTCATTATGTACCTCCAAGCTTCTTCAACATCTAGCAATTCTACTATAGGACTAAACCGTAATTTAGCATGTGCTTCGGACAATCTTATCAGAGATTCTAATTGTCTAGGGTATGCTGTTATTTGTCCACGTCCTCTTCCAACTCTTCTCATATCAACGTAAGCTTGTATTAGTCTCTGTTGACTTTCCTCATTGAGAACAGGATGTATATGCTCCTTTGCAAATACTATATAGTCGCGAACGATGCTTCTATTTAATTGCTCATCTTCATCTTCTTCTTGTGTTTTATAATACAAGGACACCATATGAGTTGCAAGTTTGCTGTCATATGCATCGTTTTGTGGATCCAACATTAAAAATATCAAATCAAAGCGAGAAAGTAAAGTGTGGGGTAATTTTACATTTTCGATCACCTAGAAAAATATATACATGTAAAAAAGAATATATGAATAATAACTACAAAACACAGTAGTAAAACCATTTTGTCAGATTTAATACAGTTTTATTTTTGTTCCATTGAGATTCACATGGATTAGCTGCAGCAAGTATACTGGTCCTAGCATTCAATTGACAAATAATGCCAGCTTTAGCAATACTTAAAGTCTGTTGTTCCATTACTTCATGTAATATCGATCTTGCACTCTCACTCATTTTGTCAAATTCATCGATACAACATATTCCATTATCTGCAAGTCCCAATGCTCCTGTCTGTAATATTAGTTGTTTAGTTTCTGGATCTTTCGTTACATAAGCTGTTAAACCAACAGCACTGGAACCTACAATGTTTATTTATTATATGCATCGAATAATGTTCATAACATAAATTTTTATGTGTACAGTATACATATATTGCTTCACCTTTCCCGCTGGTGTATTGAGACCGTGGTATCAAATTATAAACATATTGCAGTAACTGCGATTTACTTGTACCAGGATCACCACAGAGTAATATGTTAATATCAGGTCGAAAATGTTTCCCATATATCGTCGAAGACTTTCTAGTTCCACCAAATAATTGTAATATAATACCCTTTTTTACATCATTATTTGCATATATACTAGGAGCAATATGTCTTGCTAATCGTTCATACACATCCTTCTTTTGTGACAACGTTTTCAGAAGTTCTATTCTCTCTGGTGCGAAATTATGTTCCTTGCCATCTTCTTGGTCGTGTAGTCTATAATGTGTCCGTAATAAACCATGAGAATCAAGAAGCTTTGAAAAATATTTAGCTACCTTTTCCTCACCTCTTTGAGTCATGTTTTCTAAAGTGAACTACATCAACAAATGTTTTGTAAACAGCTTGCAAATTATGTTCGAAACGAGCCTTATGCGTGCTCGCTCTATAAATTCCAGTAACAGAGACCCTGTCACCAGGCATAACAGCATCTACTAAATTATTATGGGCGAACAATGTGATAGTATGAGGAGTTTGTCCTTGTGGCATTTCATCCGGAGCTTCTTGTAATTTGATCATTTGTTTGTCAGAAAAATGACTCATATTGTGTATCAAAGTAAAAGAATATTTATGCGAACAAGATGTACATACTGTAGGATCTTTTGTTTTTCCTTTCTCAATTTCAACAAGAGTCGTAAATGCGCAAACGCTACATTTAAAGTAAGCTTCTCGCATTTGCGGAATCAATCCTGACACTCTAGTGACCATTCCTGGTATAGTAATTAACTGATCAACATCACAGGGATTCAAGTCCCTCATGGATATAGTTTTAGCCACATTGAAAGGACGCACTTGAATTTGATGTTCCAGTACAGCTGCTGGAAATTTCTCAAAAAACAATTCATTTGCTGCCATATCTAGTGTCGGTATCACCTCTTGTGGATACGAAACTAATTGTTGATAAAGGTGCCCATCAAAAGATCTCACATGAGCACAATTGACATTTAAATATGGATCCTCTAAGGTATGTATTTCTTCCAGTTTCTGAAGATACAAAGGGTCTGTTAAATTCATGTTTTCTGGTAATTCGTCATTCTCGGCATCTGGATCAATAAATTGTTGAAAAAACAACTTGAATTGCTCTTTGCATTGATTTATAACTACATTTGTGCCCCACACAACCAACTGAGGTCCAGCTGCATCACTCTCCGATGTTCTTGGAACATTCTGTATTTCTGGAATCTGTTGTCATGGTTAAATTATTAGATTTTATTAGCACGATTATTGGACTGCAGACTTTATGCATTTATAGAAAGTTTATTGTCAAAACTCCAAGATAATACAAAGTTTAATAGAAGTCAATAAAGTTTTTAGTTTAGTCAGATCCCAGAAGAATTCATAATATTGTAAACTAATTTCTGTAAATGAATCCATAAAAATCTGTATTTGCATAAACATCTGTTATCTAATAATTACAGATGTTGCATAAAATATGTTTATATATTCACTATAACATTACTGAAATTTAAGCAGTAATTTCTTTTTCAAACAAGAATGAGGTATGATTATTTAAATAATCTTTCATTTTTTTTCTTATTTAAAAAGTAGAGAATAACATTACAAAAGATAGCACTGATGAAAACAATCAAGCATTTTTGGAGTATATTATCCACTTACTGGGTCTTGTAATGAAAATTGACGCAAACGTTTGTCAGTATTTATGTCTGGTCTATGTCGCATTGGCGTGCCTCGAATTCCACTTCTTGGAGTGCGAATTGATCCTAATGAACTTGGAGTGCCATAATTTACTGGTGATGACAATTGCAAACCATTTTCTGATCCCATTTGTCCAGAATTGTCCAAGAGGCGATCACCAGATCCAGCGGCACTATCACGTTCAGAAGAAGCAAGAATTGTAGCAGCTCGGTTCTCAGGATCTGTATTTCTTCGTACACCACTGGTGCCCCATCGCAAGGGGGTTTCCACATTATTTTCAACTGCATTACGGGCAGCAGTACCTTATGTTCAAAACATACAATACTTATACATGTATGCTCTCTTATAATAAAAATAACAGAAAGATAATATAATTATTATAATAACCTTTGAATAAAATACTTACGGGGTGTACCAAAGGCAGGAGACCTAGTTCCCTGGCTTTGTCTTCTAGGCGTTCTAGCAGGACTTCTATTTGTTCCCGACGATCTCACAGGACTCGACATTATTTTCTATTAGTTTTGAAAATTTTTCTTCGAGTATAGACAAAGGTGTCAACAAATTACTTCCCCGCGTTTCTAAATGCTCGTTACAACGAGTTGCAAAGAGTGGCATCAGACAGTGTTGGAATTAAGATTGCGCGACATCTACTGTTCATTAGCATTAAGAATAAATCTTACCATCAGAATAGTTTGACCACTGTACCACAGATGAGGTATAAGAATACATAGACCATTCATCTTACGACCGATAAATAGTTGCCGCGGAATATTATGTAGTATTTACCAGTTCGTCGAGTGCAGATAAGAGAGATAGCCTCCTAAACCCCTTGGCCTCCAATCACCAATGACCGCTAATGGTTGGTGATGCTAAAAAACAGTCGATTAGAACCTAATAGAAACTTGAAACCTAATAGAAAATACAAAAAAAAATCGGAGCTGTTAGTCGAATTTGGATAGTAGAGAGGACCCCTTGAATCTCCTTCACCAGTGTCCACCACTGGTGAGCAATCGGAGATGAAGACGTAGGAAGACCCCGACGAGGTCCACAGACGCGAGTGAAGTGAGGATTTTCCGTGGCGCGCGGTTACCGCGAGGTCGTGAGTTTGCGCGAATAGGTACGCGAAAATCAAGCGCAGTGGAAAATCGAGCGCACCAAAAATTATTTCCTGATTAATTTATTATATCTAA
Organism: Dufourea novaeangliae; assembly: GCF_001272555.1. Classification (NCBI taxonomy): domain Eukaryota; kingdom Metazoa; phylum Arthropoda; class Insecta; order Hymenoptera; family Halictidae; genus Dufourea; species Dufourea novaeangliae. Next base: position 2,081,968 of record NW_015373988.1, on the reverse strand, counting down.
CAAAGTAAGTGTTATAACAATTACCTTTCTGGGGGATATTGTTAAACAATCTGTCAGCTGCTGTATAATGCAAATTGTTATTGTTTATAACAAATAGGAATCGAGATACACAGAAACTTATAAGATATGGATTGTTTAGTGAAATGTTACATGTAATTACTTTTACTTTATTGCAAACTATTAAACAATGACTATGTAATAATGTTCGTAGTGATTGTTAACTAAAAATTATTTAATTCAAATATGCCTTTCTAGAGATTTGTGCGAGAAACTCGTAAAAATTTGTGGAAAATAAGAATTTCTCGATCGACGTTTGATTGTTTGTATCCTTGACAATAACTGTTATAATTTTAAGCATAGAAAATTTGGCTTACTTTAAATTATTTCACAATAAATTAAATATTTTCGATAATGTAATATTTATAACAATAACATTTTCGGTGCGGGTTGTTAAACATTCTATCAGCTCTGTTTTAATGCAAACTGTTATTGATTATAACAAATAGAAATCGAGGTACACAGAAATTTGTACGAAATGAATCGTTTTATGAACTTCTATAAGGAATAAATTTTATTATATTGCAAATTATTAAACAATTACTATGTGATAATGTTCGTAGTGATTGATAACTAAAAATTAGTATGTTGTGTGTATGTAATATGATTTATTTTTCCGTTTAAAAAAAACGGCCAAAATCAACGATATCTCTGATCGTTAAAATTGCTTTTTAATTGGTGACACGCTGGAGCAGAAGACGAACAAAAAGAACTACACACAGGAAAAAGGGGTTTGCGCGCAGGACCGACCCTTCGGGCGAAACGTGAAATCGCTGCAATTGCGGTTGCACCCCTAACGTGAAAAATATAATGACCCTTTTACTTGAAAACAAAAAAAAGAGTGGAGAGACAGAGACAGAGAGACCTGAAAAGAGTCACTCCTATGGAGGAGAGCAGACTGCAGGTCGATATAATCCCTCCATTGATTGAAGTCGATGTTCTGTCAGAATTCTCTACCCCCGAGGACTAACGCTCCCGTAGTGGGGTGAGCCGTACGAATAAGGGAGAGAACACTGGCCGTCGACCCCGGGTTGTTCAGTTGCCTTACGAAACGCGCCACGAGTCGTTCCTCTGGCTCACTACTAATCGCGTCCAATTCGACGAATAATTTCTTTCGTAATTTTTCGTCTGTTTTTTTCTTCTTATTTCCGTTAAATGAATCGTTCGACAGTTCGCGCGGTTAATAACGTCGTCCCTGCGTGTGATGTGCTGAGAGAAAAGGTGCGAATTCGCGTTTACCTGTACAAAACCCTGGACACCCTCATCTCGTTGCTGATTGTGTTTGATACTGTTCAATCGATTTTTGCGCTCGCAAAATTGCAGTGTTCATCGTCTTACGTTCTCCGCTTTTTTTGCAGTGTTTTTCCTTTTTAACAATAATTTTTTAATAGTCCTGTTAATTGGATAATACGGAATTTTATTTTGTCAATGTAGTGCACTAATGCTAGTGTGTGTATTTTAGCCTTCTGTCAATTTGCTGTCGAGCTTAGGACATTTTATGATGATAATTTTTGGCTTCGAGAATTTTGTCAATATAGTGTACTAATGTGAATATGTGTATTTGAGGCTCGTGTTAATTTAGTGTCGAGCTTAGGAGGTTCTATGATAATTTCTAGTTTATAAACTTTTTTTACTATTCTTCTGTTAATGTAGTGTACTGATGTTAATATGTATATTTAAAGTTCTTGTCAATTTGTTGTCGAGCTTAGGTTTTAGAGTGACAATTTTTGGCTTCGAGATTTATTTCTTTGAAATTTTTTTAGGTAATACGTCGATAAGAGTTGAGGATTTCTTTTCTTACGATCTCGATTTCACTTTTGATTCAGGATTTTTTCGCGAGACATGTAGTTTTTCTGTTTTTATTTTTGTATTTAAGAAAGTGAAAAGAGTAAGGAAAAAGTGTAGGAATGATATTTTGTGTGTTATGTTCCAGCTCGAAAATCGAATTCGAAAGTATCGCAACGGTGGTGTGACAAGGGGTGAGAACCGGTCGGTGGATAAAATGTGAATTGTTTTCGAATCGCGAAAATGCGAGGATATCGACGGGGCGGGGAGTGAAATTTTACGCTGGACATCCGAAGGATATCGATTCCAGTTAAATTACTGCGGCGCGTTCGCCGACAGCACATTTATGTTTTCGCCTCGTACGATCCGGAAAAATTCTAAACAAGAATGCTCGAAGCGAATAAATAAAGGGGACTGTGTGAGTTTATTCGTTCCTGTTTCCTTGAAACTGTGTACGATGCTATTGTGATGGTATGTACTTACCAGAACTCGTGATAACCCCGAATTTTTCTATCGTTCAGCCGAGAAATAAAGTCTAAGAATTGAACACGGATGATCACCTGGATATGAATTTGAAATCTAAATGGCTCTTCCTTGGAACACTAATTACCATCCTCCTTGAATATGGTAAACTTGTATGAATTCACTTATTTCTTTCTTTTGTAATTAATTAGTTACCTCCTTCCTTAATGTTACCGTAGAAAATAGTGTTTCTCAATACGTTAATAAAACAAATGAAATTAAACCTATCGTCTAGGAGTTTGCAAAAGAGTAATTTTATTATAATAGTTAAATAACATTATTAATTTCTAAGTAGACCAATATTACAAAAACATTAATCAATGAAATGGGAAATTCAGGTTCCCCAAAGTCAACGGTGGACGAGGGAGAAGAGTTTGGCGCGTTAAAAATTCATTCACCTTCCTCTCATGTCGCTCTTTCGGGAGACTTTACGGTGTTTATTGTGAAGTCGGATCAGGTATTAAAGGGGACATCGTACACGAATGAATTGAAACGGGTAGACGGTGAAAATAGTGGACAATTAGAAAATTTGTCTAACAAAGCTCCTCTATTGCGGTAAGCCAGCTGTTTTGTATATGTATCAGGTGGTCCGAATTTTAACTGCAGATTTCAGTTTGCGTTTCGATAAATGTTAATTTTCCGATTTATTTTAATCGATGTAACATTCCATTGTATTAATCTATATCATCTCGCAGGTCATTCGATATAATTTTCAATAAATTTTTGTCTGTTTATCAATGAACCTTGTGTAGGTTAACGTTAAAGAAATTGAACCTTATTAAAACGAAGTAATATAATTCGTGAATTACTGACTTACCTTAATTACTTTTAGAATATTGTACCTCCTTGATGACATATCAGAATTAATCGGAGAAATTCAGTTAGAAAAGCTGCCTTCAAAAAACGAGACGATCTCAATTGTGATCCCTTGTGGATACTTCACCCGTGGTGGTATCTACGCTCTGCGATTAGAATACAAGTACAAAAATTTGACAGTGCCTGTTGCCTCCATTTATCAGGTGCGAAAGTTTATAAATCATTTTTCGAAATTTAGGAACTTTTGGAAAAAGTATTTGCTCGAACGAAATATCTGCAGTAGAAATTATTTTAAAGTAATCGTAGTAAAAAATGTTTTCACTAGTAAATCAGAAAAGCAGTCATCTTTATTCAGATATAAATATTTTTGTTATAAAATAAAATATTATATGTAAGATACTGTATAAAGAGACAATTTTCGACAACTCGTATTGTTACCCTTTTCGTTTAGAAAAGTGAAAAATGTTTTAATATTTACATTAATGTAAAGAATACATATTTGTATATTTATAATATATATAATGAAAATATAGAACAGTGATTGGAGAAAGTATTTTATTGCCTTCAAGTATTGCAGAATACATACTTCTAACAACCCCTATTATTATTCTCTTTCTTTAAAAAAACTAAAAACTGTTACGATACTTTGTTGTATAATATTTACATTCCAGCGAACGTTAAACAATTAAGGTAAATGTACAAAAACATACATTTCCATAAACTGTCTTAAATTGTCCCTAAACAAATAGTCCACTGGTTACGTAAATCCGTTCGACTGAATACTTTTTTGCCTGGGGCAATATGTATAATATGCCAGACATAATTCGAGCGTAATAATTAAACACGATTTTGTTCGCAGACAAGTAAAATCGTAGATGTAAAGTGGCCAACGCCGAAGATTTTTTTACAGTCACAGGTGATCGCCACTTATCCAAATAATCGTGTTACAACCACTATAAGATACGACGAGACGAGTTGTAATCCGTCAGAAAATGTTCCTGTAGCTGTCTACATATTACAATTAATATATTGCGGATCTAGCCTGACTGCCTGCTATTTACAGAATAATACTCATACACAAGTAAATCGATCAATCTATTCTTTATTTATATAGTTATCCGTTGGGTTGAGTCAGATAAGACTTCCGCCATCTTTGACGGAAATGTAATATAAGTAGAATACGAATGTTAATGCAAATATCCAGTTTCACAAGCAAATGACTACATAACATGCTTACTAAATTTAATAATTATGAAGAATATAGGTATATTTAAAAGATAAAAAATTTGATTTTAAATTGTGATCACGGAAACAGACTTAAGAAGGTGATATGGAAATTATTGTTGTGACCAAAACCAATAATTATAGTAGTTATTTGTAAGAAAATCGAATAATTATAGTTATTTTTGGCTAAATCGAATTATAGTTATTTGCCTCCAAACCCAATAATTATGGTAACATAGTTGTAACTAAACCTAATAATTATAGTCATTCGTGGTAAAACTAAAATAAATAATTATAGTGCCATATATGAATTTCATTTTGTCTTTTCAGATTCTGTACTACGAAGAAGTAAGAGGTTTCGTTCCACCAAAAACTATTTTTTTTCGATGTGAATTTTTCGGACTGCCCGGAAATTACGCGGTCCAGTTGAAAGCTTCGAATGCAAATCCTACGGCACCAAACACAAGCGTGTATTTCAAGGTAATTGATATTAAAAGACAATTCAAGGTAATCAAGGAATTAGATTGATGGAAAAGAAATGGCCGATTAATATTTATATGTGTAGTTTACATACAGCTACTCATAAAATTATTTAATCACCCCGTATACATATAATATATTTTACATATTCATTCATTGTTAAAGTAAAAAATAAAGATCAAAGTCCTGTACACTACAAATTTATTATACTTATGAATATTATTACGTATCATTTCAGTTCCTTCAAATTCTATTTTTATCACGATGCAATAATAACTGAAGACATTGTACATATTTTTGTAATTACAACAAAAACGATAAAAACGTTAATATGCTCCAGCGGCCATTTTCCTGACAACCTAATAAATCTTTATTATATTTTCTAACGTTCAATTATTTTATCTTGAAATTATAGGTCAATTGGTCGGAAGAATTTAAACTGACGGTCCACGCAAGATCGATATATCCTTGCGAGGGGCCGGGTGGCGTAGCCGTCCTCTTCGAGTATCCGTCTTGTCGACTGGAAGGTGATCGTGTTCGCGTTTACGGTCGGCTGAAGGCTGATGTCACTTCCGTTGCCTCACCTTCCAGTCTTCACTATATCACAGAATCGAGATCGATTCCCGGCAAACACTCGTTAACTTTCGACTGTGATCTCTTCACGGAGAAATATGTCGAATATTGTTTTATCTACGTCAGCCAGGCTATCACCGGTGCTATGATGGATGTCAAGATATCTTGTATACCTACGTTTCCTTTTCAAGGTGGACATCAACTTAAATTTTTATTGTGGTTCTAGATTCTTTCTGTGAACGTTTTCGTTTACTATGAATAAAAATTTTAAATTGTTTGTAAATATGTATTGTAAACAGGCGATCAAATTTTTAAACTGATATTTTTAACTTCAATAATTACTCCTCGGGTGTATCCGTGGAATTTGTACAACAGACTTTTTACATTAATTATCTTGTCTGAATAGAAGGGGATGCTGCTGGATGGGGACCGTGGAGTCCATGGAGTCCATGCAGCAGTTCATGTTTCGGAGGGATACGAAATCGTTATCGCTTCTGCGATACTCCGCCTCCAAAGTATGGCGCGAAATTTTGTCAGGTAAAGAATTTCCTGGTGTTTATTTCTCATTATAATAAATAGATTACCAACCAGTTGATTTTGCGTATCTATAACAATTTCGAAAACCGAAAATGCATTATAATAAAACTATTAAGAAAGATTAATAAACTCTTTGTTTTGTTTTTAATTTTGATAAGTCCTACTTGTATAATCAAACTGTTCAAAATTGTATCTAACAATTCTCTTTTTTTTTTCATTCGTTTCAATAAGACATTACTTTCCAATATACGTAATGGTACAATAATACTCGATTCTGAAATCATTGTTAAATAATGTTTACGTTTAAATTCCAGGGAAAGGCGGTGGAAACGGAATTCTGCGGGAGAATATTTTCGGTCGATTCCAATAAAAATGAATGGCATAATGGAATCGATAGCTCGAACTGTCACGGCGCGGTTTTGGCCGCGACGAAACCAGAAATCGCGGCTGAAATTGGATCGCAGTGTCGATGCGGTTGTCGCGTTAGATTAGAGGAACAGCTTTCTAGGAAAATACTCGGTGCGAATACACAGTCGTGTCCTGGACGATCTTTTTGGCTGCTACAGGTAATATTCACGGAAGTAATAGTTAATATACAACTCAAGTAAAATTTCAACATTCTGAAGTCAGATCCGTGGAAAGTGAAGGCGGGTCATTTCTGACCCATATCAAAATTTCGTGTAAATATATCATCAAAAGTCTTAAAGTCTGAGTCTTGAGTGACCCACGTTCGTCATCCGAGGGGTTGAACAAAAAATTCAGTTTCATTTTTTGTTCCCGTACTTTCGATTCCTGTCATTCTTTGATAGGGAATTTTACGAAATAATAAAACGAAGCATATCGATATCAATTGTTCACAAAATAAATCGAAACACCTAAAGAATAATTATAAATAATTGCTTAATGACAATATTGAACGTAATTATGTATGTAATTATAATTTAAAACAATTTTCCAATGACGATGTTGAACATAATTGTAGAAATATTAATATATGCCTATTAATTATTATTGTACACTATAATGTAATTCTATTTATTTTGCTTATTGCAATTTTGTGTTGATCTAGGCGCACGAGAATTTCGTAATTGGGTTACATTTGGATCAGTTACAATTTCCCTGCCCGGGACAATATTTTCGTGTACGGGATGGTAATTCGTTGAACGCGGATCTATTGACCGACGTCGCCTCGGATAAAATGCAGTTCACCGCGAGAACGTTAATCAGCTCGGGGGAGAATTTACTGCTGGAGTTTTTTAGCGACGAGCTCACGGCATCCGGAGACGCTTGCATCGGCGGTTTCCTTGCGCATGCGGCTGTTCTAGGTACAGATCAATTTTTCTTTTACTTATCTAATTCTATTTTGTTACGCAAATATAAATCGCTCGACGAAAAATTAGTAACGGAATCTGTTGTACCTTGGGTACATTTTTTTTTTTATTTTTTCTTTTAAATGTAAAATAATTAACACACTCTAAAGATTGTATATAGTTTACTGAGTAATAACACACATTACTTAATTTTTCTAGAGTGATTCCAATATATTTAATTAGAATTATAAATATTTTTAAAAAAAAGGTAATTATGTCCATGATACAACACCAGCCATTCAAACATCACTATAACAACAAATACAATGAAAAATGTTCTTATCCAAATTCATTTGTCCGATACTGTACATAGTTCCGTTCGAAGCTAGGGGAATTTCTCCTGTCTATTTCAGAAAAAATGTTATTATTGTAATATATTCTTGATTTCAGACAAAAAGTATTTAAAAAGGAATGGAAGTATAACCGTTGTGCCTTTAGAAGTAGACTCAGCGAATATCGAAAAGGAATGGTTCTTTTGGAAACCGGCACACTTGGTGACCGCTTTGCTTTTAGTACTCATGTTCGTGGTTTCGATTTTTCTGACGCTGCAGTTCGTTATAAAATACAGAAAGTACCGTATCGCCGAAGATATGGACTCGTTCAGCGATGTTTCCGGTAAAGTATACAAAATGTCCTCCTCGTAAAGTAATTTCAACCGTCAATTATTGATTCAAGATAAATTATTTATTGTGGTTTCTGCGATAACGACACTCATACTAATGAAGAACCTTCTTCAATTTTCTATTTCCGATAAGTCTGAGCTGAGAAATCACTTGCACCTTTTCATGCTAAGAAAAAACTTTTTAACCCTTTCGTTCCCACTGTAGCTATATGGCTACGTAGATGAATAAAATAGTTGCGAATAATTGAAAATAATTCGGGGTTAATTAGGCGATTAATTATGAATTTACTATTAATGAGCTATTAAACTCCTTGTTGCGATTAGAGTTAATGCCTGGGAGATCGAAATTTTTGTCTACAAGCACCATTATATCCGACGTGATATCGATGATCGAAGCAACCGTGAAAGATTCACCGAAAGAAGCTTTGTGCGACACGGAGGAACATTATAACAGCACCGAAACGTTAACCGGGTAAGAATGGTAATAAAATATTAATTTCAGAGTATTGTAACTTGACAGTGGACATTTCTGCAAATTCACATTTACCGTAGAGGTAATCTACAGAACCTACAATTAAAAAGAAATTCGTGTTTTCAATAAAGAAATTTCATTTGAAAATGAAACAGAAACATTACTTATTTGTGTTAATTTTATAATTGCGTTATATACTTGGTATTCTGTAAATCAGAAATGGGCAAGGCATTTCTCGAATACTAGACGATGATTAGATATAAAAATATTAATACAAACTTAATTAACAAGATAAACTTCGATTTTTTCACACTGCAATGTTATTATTTGAATAGCGTACATTTTAACAAATTTATTTTAGAATTGAAAATAATAACACTATGATTTTTCGAAGTGTTAAAAAAAAATCGGTTTAATTAATGTTTTTCAAGAATGCTGTGAATCTTACTAAAATTTCTTTCACACTGAAATGTTATGTAAGTTGTTGCTGTAAAGGGTAACTGTTTTGTTTTTGTAATTGAAGGTACCAAGATGGTTCGACAATGAGTTCCAGCACATTGAAGTTGAACAACACAATGGAAAGTTCTTCAGATAAGACAATAACATCGATCAAATCAAACTGTGATAAATTATTATCAGCGTCCAGTATCCTCGTTTTGAATAAGCCCGAAGTAAAATATGCCTACCCTATAAAGTGAGTTTCCACCGCGTTTTGTATAGAATTTTCTTTTTCGTAAAAATGTCTTCAAATGTCTTTTTGTATGATTTTATACACGGACGTATGGTTCTTGAAGCATTAAAACAAATATAAGTTGTAATATTGGTGATATTGGTAATATTAATAATATAATTATAAGAACAATTAGTTCAGAATGAAGTCAGAATAGATCAGTTACTTTGTGAAACATTTTAAAGTCACAAAAAATTGATGTTATTGAAATATACAAGGTGTTCTTGAACTATGAGTATATTTATATGTATGTAAAGAATTATTAATTTACAAGAACTTTCTTTTTAACATTGTTAGTCAAGTTACTTAATTGTTGGGTCAATTATTAACTTAGATAGCAACTACTTTAATGGATATAGAATATAATATCAGTAATATAATTTTATGTTAACACATTTAAAGGAAAATAAGTTTAATGCTTTATAATGATTTATTAAGGATTTATTGCATACTTATAGTCTAATAACAGTGTGAAACTTATGGCACAATTCTTACACAGATTGCGAACGATAGATCTCGAAAATTCAGAACCGAACGCATTGAAGCTGGAAGATGAAAAACCACAAAACAATAGAAGTAACTTGAATATAAGTCAGAGCAACGAAACTAGTTGTTCCGACGAAAAGGTACGTTGATTGATAAATAAGCTACTTTTTATATACATAAGAAAATTTGTATATGGTACAAACTGTGCATATCGATCATTAATTATCAATTATAAATAATCGTCAGATAATTAAAGAAGTCAAAATAATAACGAATAATTAGAATCGTTTGATAACTGTATAAAGAATAATTATATCAAATATTAATAAGTATTTATTAATTACTTCACTATATAATGTAACTATTCTATTCACTCTTACCTTTTATATTCTTAAAAGAACATGATCATTTATTGTTTTTCTCGAATTAGCCACAATCTTCTCCCGAAAGTGTGCTGTCCAGCCCATCGACACTAGGAAGCGGAAAGGAAACGAAAGAAAGAAGAAATCGCGAGAAACTTCTGCAAGGTCCTGGATCGGAGTTCAGTTTGGCGAATCCTGATTCGGAATTGGAATTAGATTACTACGATTATAATGTGGCGAACGCCAGCGCTGTTCCTGGATCCTATCTGGGGATGGATCCCGCCTTCCTAGTATGGATCCCGCCAATCGATGAATTTAAACTCGACGGGGATGATCTCTTTTTAGGGTAATTAACATCACATAATATTATTTAACAGAAATAGATCGTATTATCACGAGTATTAAAATAGAAGAATGCCGTACAGAATACTTCTTTTAACACATTAACCCTCGGTTGACGAACATGGGTCACTTAAGACTGAGACTTTAACCCATTAAGGGCTAAGCAGTGAAATAGTACGATTTTACATAGATTTTTTATTCTTTTTTTAAATTATCAAGGAAATTCCTGGAATTTTGTTTCATAGTCACAATGTTAAAGAACAGAAATTAATACGTAGTGTGAATTGAGTAAAAGAATGGTATGGTTAGTAGTGATATTTATATTATTAACAATACTATAACGTGAATTATCATCAATGTCAATTTATTTACAGAAGCAAAAGAAATTCTATTTTGACCCTTGAAACCGAAGGTGCTGCGCTAACTCCATCCGAATACAGAAGGATGAAGTTGTCTAGCTTTGAAGATTTTGGATTTGAATTTGAACAAGGGTGAGTAACAGAAATACTATTGTTCGAACGTTTCGTTAGCGTTGGTCCTAGGTACGCATCATGTGTATTGATAAATAGAAGCGAACAAACCGTAACAATTAGTGAGAGTAATTGTTAAACTGTGGATATTAATAAAAACTCTCATTTTTATAAATTATTTTCCAAAAATTAAAATCACAAACCATGCATCTAACCCTTTGTACTCCGGAAATTTTTACTTGATTAAATCCTTAATAACTAAATTTTCATTCGCTCATAAAATTCGTTTAAAATAGTTTCGTAGTATTAACATTGATTCGCCTTTGTTCAATATTTATTCAATTCAGGTTTCAATTATTCAATTTCAATTCATTATTATTAGGTGTGCCAATAGGTAATCCAGTATTACTTAACGAAATTAGTACTAGCACTACAAAATTTGAGGGTCCATAGTGCTCATTTGCAATGTCAATGGCTTTTCAACATCTTATACAATTTTTACTGATAATGAGTGAATGGTTGATAAAATATTTTCAAGGTAAAATATATCGCTTTGTAATGTAAAGGATAGATTACTTATTGGTACACATAATACAATATCGTATCATTGTTAGTGTTAATTTAATTGCATTTAAACAAAATCATCAAAGTAACGAAGATTAATATTCGGAGGGCAAACTGTTAGTTAATGTTTATAAATGTATTACTTGTAAGTGTAGAGTAATTATTTTCGAATACCTGCATGAATGATATTTGTTGTCCGCCATTATTGTAGTGATTTGTTTGGATGATTTTGTTCGTGGATAACCTGTTCCTACCCTTACCATAGCAGTAACAAGATCTTTGTTGATAGTGAGAAATATTTAAAGAAAGAGGAAAAAAGCTGCCATAATTACGAAAATCTAATTCGGGACGAATCCTCTGGAAATTCGAAATCGAGAACATACGAAAAGTTACTTCCTGTTCGAAAGATTCTCGAGGATTCGAGCATTAAAGTAAGCATGGAATCCGTGTCTGGCGTTCTTGAGCACAAACAATACTGTGTCATTCCAAACAGGAGGTGAGCTAATTACATTTATTTACGTAAATCTCGCGTATAATGACACAAAACGTGAGACACCCCGTATACATTGCCTTCAGTATTGTTATATTAGTTTATACAGATCTTTACCGAATAATATTTCCCTGCTTCATTGACCCTTGAATGGTGGATCGTTTAACAGGCGACCGCATGGCAGATGTTAGGTCCATTTGTGCCCATTACAGCATTGTCATATTTATGTGACGAGGCCATACGTTTCTCCTAGACGAATATACGGGGTGTTTTTTTCACACATGGAAAATATAAGAGCACAAAAGCAATGAAAAATTGTTCTTATAGATGCGTGCCCTGTTTGAACTTCTTCCCCAGTTGTAGCCATTTTTCTACTTAATGACCAATTCAGCTACTATGTAGTCTAACTGAATATAACTAACAAGGGATGTTCGCAAAGTGATAAATGCCGATTTTTTTGTAACTTGGTCAATTGTTTATGAGACCAGCCCAAAAATTTTGCCGCACTGAGTTGGTGCTATTTTAAAAACTTAAAGGTAAAACCACCCCTTTCTATTCGAACCGTTCTTTTCACTTATTCAATTCACTTATTATAAATTTGCAATGTTTAATTTAGTAATAATTAACTTTTGAAATAGTAATTTAATTTTTTTAAACATTTTTTCCTACTGATATATAGACAACTAACAACAACATAAAATTTATCATAATTCGTTCATTTGTTGTGCGTTACAAGCGATAATGCACCAGTATTGAAACTAGAAAAAGGCAGACAATGATTTTCCAGATATATTGAATGTTATTTTACATACTATAATGGCATAATGATGTGTACATAGTAGCATGCGTTCGAGTACCTATCAACCGATCACAAAAAGATTCGTATCGTATTTGTAATCCCTGTCTTGACATTTTATTAAATAATATCGGCAATGCTCCAATAATTTATTTACAAAGAGTTAGTTGTAGTTACGAAGAGTTTTTTCTCCATTATTACATCGAGAAATCGTGCACGATCTACAGGTATATCGTTTCGTCTTCATTAGCATGTAAATTTTCCTTTAACATGCTTTGATTTTCACCATCTTAAACATTTAGAACATTATGTACAAAGTAGTGAAAATTCTTAGTTGCTTATATTTCGTATTAATTTTCCAAACTGTTTTCCCCGGACGAAGAAGATTCTATATAAGGGGGCGTGATCTTCGGAAGTCGCATTGAACTTATACTAGTTGAAATCGAAGATGCAGAAGACGGCGAATGAGATGTGTTTGCAGCAGAAGTGATGGATTGAACTAATGGCGAGAATTGTGCTGCTGGAGAAGTTTTCGGGGTTGGATAAAATGTTTGTGCTTGAAATGATAACTGATATGGATCTTCTTTGCGGGCAGGATCGTTTATGTGGGAGAAACACTGGTGCTTAATTTTGTTTGATTCAATTTCCGAAATAATTTGAAACACTCTTTGTTTTACTAAAAGCCTGTCGAGTTCCGAAAATTTTTTTACCGTAGCTTTCATTGTATCAAAAAATAAATCTATTTCGTCCGGTTCTTTCCTTTCGCGTTCAGTTTGCGTCTTTTCTTCTTCCAAAAGATGTTTCATCGGAGTACTACTCGCAGTCTCGGTAGGTGGCAGTTTTATTTTTCTCAGCGTGAGCTTTGGAGTTTTCCACTGCGGTAGAGAGGCATTTGAAACAGTAGGATCATCTAACATCCCGTCATCTGGAAGAATGCTTCCTGCGTCCTCCTCTTCCGGTGAGAGTATACATTGCACGTTTTCCCTTACTATTGATGTCATCCTTGACTTATCTTTCATATGGGGAATTAGAAAATCTAGTTGTTCTTCATATCTCCAGGTCGAACGGGAATTTGCTTGCCCGGTTGTTTCTTTCGCACGTAAAAATTTTCGAAACTGGGATCGTAGAGATTCCCAACGCTGTTTGCATTTTCGTGGATCTGCAAACAGTTGTAAATATATATGTAGTGTGTATTATATTTCAAATAAGTCCTACATATATATATAGTACCAAAGTTTTTGTTATTAGGAATGATTTGATCATTGTTTTTTTTTCATAAAGCCAGCTTGACACTAGCGGTCAAAGGTACGGTCAGATCACGACCAGTCTGAATTTAGTCTAGGGTAATTGGCCTAATTACGGATGGTGTCCGTATTATGGCGGATTAACTATATTTTTATAAATTAAACACACAGTCTAAGCGAAAGTGCTAAGACGTTCCACATGCACGAAAGTAAAGATAAATAATATACTTTTTGGGAATAACATTTTTAAAAATCATATATACATATATATATATGGTTATATACTAAATGTTATACTTTGAATAAGACATTCCATAAACTTTTTTTTTCGTTCGTTCGATACTTCGCTAATTTTCAATTATTCCATACAAAATTTCTTTCAGGGGATTCTCGAAAAATGAAACATACGAGAGAGCTCGAAAAAAAACAATTTTCAATCATTTCTTATTATTTCTGAACAAAAACAAGCTCATCAGGCCACTAATCTGTTCCTAATTGGGCCACTTACTCTATAACTCTCTCACTGAATTACGTGTGAGCGATAAAGACCGCTCCCTGATTTGACGTCATCTGACTGTACCATGACCGCTAGTGCGAATGTGGTTTAAGTTTCTTTCAGGTTTCGTGCAACAGATGAATAAAAGTGATTTAGTCACCTTTTTGAATTTTCTTCCCTAATTCGATCCACAATTTCGTTTTGTGGGTTGAGTCACAATATTTTTTGTGATTGAAATCATATAGTTCACTGTAATTACGTACAAATTCTATTAAATATTCGTCATCCATGCTTTTTTCCCAATGTCAACCGTTATCAGTAGACGATCCAGTGAAATCCTGTGAAGACCGCCGCGATCTTGATCGCTAGCAAACCGTCTTCAGGATTAATAGATTTTTATTTGACTTGATCGAACCACGTGTACTGTGAATGCTCTCACTGGATTACGCCGTGAGCGATATTGACCGATGCCTGACTTCACGTGATGCGACCGTACCGTGACCGCTCTGGCGTGAATCAGTTTTAACAGTTTTTTTATTTGACTCGACCGAACCGTGTACTGTGAATGCTCTCACTGGATTGTGTGGCGAGCGATATTGATCGGTGCCTGACTTCACGTGATCTGACCGTACCGTGACCACTAGTGTGAATCAGTTTTAATAGTTTTTTATTTGACTCGACCGAACCGTGTACTGTGAATGCTCTCACTGGATTGTGTGGCGAGCGATATTGATCGGTGCCTGACTTCACGTGATCTGACCGTGCCGTGACCACTAGTGTGAATTACAGACGTATAGAAATAGACTGTGCGTCCAACGTGAAGAGTCGTTCTCAACATTAGAGAAGAAAGAGAATGCAATAGTGGTCGAATCTGTTTTCTCTTTCTAATCATTCAAATGATGGGGACAGCATTAGCTCTCCCACGAATATGTTGGGGACAGTCCTTCGCGTGGACGCGCAGTCTATCTTTATAGGTCTATGGCGCGAATCCAGCATTACACGTTCGAGTTCAGCATGAACGCATATAATCAGCAGCCCACTTATTACTAACTTTAAATAATAAATTATCATTAATTACTAGACTGCGGATTTTTATGCAAAATAAAAGTTTCTAAATTAATTTATAACGGCAGGAGCAATTGTAGAAATTTATTTTCCCTCGTAAGCATCTTATTGGGTTCAGAATAAAATAGAAAACTCGTTGGATCCGATGAAAGTTTGTTTTTTATTGTATTTCACAGAGCCCCATAATCTATAAATACATAAAATCCGCAGTCTATTAATTACCATGCAATAATAATAATCGAACTGTTATTAATATTAACTGTTATTAAAGAGAGGGCCCCAGGTGTAACGCTGACTTTTTAATGATGTTTAGCACAGTGATACAGCTTGAAATTATGAAGCCAATGCTATTTGTTTCAGCCGCATATGGCCATTAGTTTATGAAATATTTAAAGTTCAGAGCCGAGGAACCTTCGAACACTCATCTTCCCTACATTTCTTAAATCCAATTATAATTATTATTATTGCCTATTAACTCATAAGTGCATTCATATCTCTACAGGATTCGCCTAGACAAAGACGATGACCAAAGCGAAGAATCAATTTCTTCGAAAGGTTTCCCGGCAAGTCCCGTAAGCTTACGCGCTAACGTCGAATCTTATAAGAATAAGTTCGCTACACCGAAGAAGATCGTGCAGGAGGATCTTTCAAAGACAAAATACGCCTCCAAACAGAAAAAAATGTTGAAAAACGAAGCGGAGGACCCGACGAACACATCGTGCAAGTATAAGGAATTGGTGGACTGCGCGCAACCGTTCGCGAACAAGAAAGACACGGTAAATATTCCTATGACAGAGCTGTCCGGCAGCCCATTGTCGAACTTCGCGCACGTACGGAAATTAAATAACAAAGACGCCGACGTGTCTTTGAGCATCGAAACGTTTTGCATAAATCAGGGATCGTTTTGCGATCAAAATATCAGATTTGTCGACGATGACGACGACGACTACATTGATTAATTGTATTAGGTGTATAGTTGACGATATTGTTGACGATATAGCGAGGTACAGTGTTCTGGCCACAAGATCGCGTCGCTAGCTTGCCGAAATAAGGTCTTATAGACTATAAATTACAGTATCTACTGTGCCACTATAGTATCTACTATACTGCTACAGTGCACTACTATGGTACCTACTATAAGTAGTATCTACTATAATCCATCTGGACAATATAGAGCGAACTCGTAATATTTTTTTTAGGTGATAAGGATTTGTTTCACCCTTTGTTTAACTCTTTTTATTGAAAGGATTTAGTAGGATACAGGGAATCAAGTGTGCTTAGACTGATTTGAATGGGGGTTGGACTATTCGAGAACTTGTCAAGAAAAATTGTTTGTATCAATTTTCAACCCCGTATATCGACCAGGAGGGTAGTAGCAGGAATAAATTGGGTGAGAGGAGAAAACTGATAATCCAAGTTTTCGTTATTACTACCCTCCTGGTCGAGATAGAAGGTTGAAACTTGGTACGAACTGTTTTTTCCTGACAAGCTATGGAATGGTCCAATGCCCGTTAAAACCGGTCTAAGGGTACTTTTAACTTTTAACTCAAGTCTAACAATTAATGAAAGAGGAAAAAAACATTTTACAAAGATTCAATGAAGATAATGTGTGAACACTGACGAGAAGTGATTTGCGTGCGTAACGATTCCGTAATTTTTATGAAATTATTATAAAATAATCAGTTCCTGTTTCATCAATCATACATTTGTTCGATAGTGCATATGTCTCTTCATTTATTTGTTATGTGTGGTTTTCTGCTCTGAACGTTAAACTGAACGAAGCATGTGGCCTGGTTAGGTCCCTACTCATGAATGGTACCGCTTCTTGGGGGGGTAATTTTACGAATTCGCTATACCTTGTTCAGTGTATGAATGGTAGGTATAGAAGATGTGATGATTAGACTGTAGATTTTATGCATTTATAGAATGCTATGTTTAAAATTTAGTATAGTAAGAAGTATAATAAAGTTTCGCAAGATTTTCATTTTGTTTCGAACCTAACCCCTAAAATGGTAAATAAAAATTCTTTTTGCTTCCAGCTTTTGTCAATTAACCGATCCACGTTTATATTTGCATAGAAATCCGCAGTCTAGTGATGAATATGGAAGGTGACAAAACGCGATTTTTAAGTAGAATACTGTAGTAAACTCAGTGTCAGTAGGCCCATAAACGGAAGCTCCCTTTGTAGTCCAACTATAGTACTCGGATTTAGAACAGTTATTAGCGTTTTGGAAATTTTTAACAATAATATGAAAGGGAAACTAATTTAGGAAGGGTTGTACAGTTCTGGGCAAGGTCTGGGTCAGGTATACCGAAATTAGTGTAACAAATAGGTTTTTATAATCACTGAAACATATATTACGAGTTCGATACATCGTTGCAACTATGTGATATAGTTACTAGAAATATAGTCTATATCACGTGGCTAACCTTGACTTGATCCAAACCTGTCTTTATAGACCCGTTGAGTTTATTACCTAACTATATATCGTTATCGTCAACTATACCAATAAATAATCCACTATTTTAAACAATCTTTTTTCGAAATGGCTTGAAACTTGTGCTACCTTAACGATATTCTTTATTCATCTGTATTGTTCTATGATAGTTTGATCGAACGAAAGGTCGAAAGGCCATTCTGAATTTACAAAGTATAACAACAGTACTGAAATCATAGTGGATTAGTTATTGGTACTGATAATATTATCAACTTATCTCTTTATTTCGCATTGCACTTTAATGTTAAGTGATTTTACTTTGTTTATAATACTGCTGATTACTTTGATGGCGTTAAAGGTAAATTTTGGTTGTCTTTTGAAGATACTTCGTATGCTTCGATAATATTTCTGAAATGCATTTTGCTATAATGGAATTATAAAAAAACGATCAAGTTCCTTGTCATATTGTTAAACAAACAGACTTGGAAATTTGTCACTAACGTTTTAAGAAAACACTAACACAGATACATCAAAGTATTCAATAGCTATTATTATCAAGTTTTTATTATTTTCTGTACAAAACAAATTTCATTTTACTTCTGAATTTTTTTTTTAAATTTCAAAGTTTTATGTCCGAGATATTTATTGGAATATGTGTAAACGGATAGTTGGTTGTAAATCAAAATAGGAAAGTATATACGGAGGGGATGAAGGTTACATTTTAAATAGAAAATATTTTCAATTAAGCACGGAATTGATTGCAATAAAAGAAAACTAGTTTTAAATATTTATAGTACCGTTTTAAATATTTTTAATATCGTTGACAATTTGTCGCGATTAAAATCCAAGTGTATATATAATATATGAAAATAACGTAATATCTATCGATATAGTAAAAATAGTACAAACTACATGGCACAGTACAATTACCGTTGAAACTCATTATTTATTCGCGTAATTTGTACAATGTAACAGATTTCTAATGATATATAATAATCTGAGTTGAGAACCTACCTAATATTCAAAATGCAATTACGTGCATTTAATCAACCGTGCAATTTTTGGGGTTCCCATCGTCAATGGATCTTTACTATTAAAAATATGCTCAAATATACATATACAAAAACAAAACAATTTTTATCACTCCAAAAAGGAGCAAAATTCTGACGTGTACGCGCGGGGGTTTCCAATTCATATTTTATTACCTAATTAATTTCTATTTTCGAATCTTGTTAATAAACAAACATTTTGATACTGTTAATTTATTACTAATTTACAGATAAGAAATAAAGCGATTTTTGTAACATAAAAAATACAAACAAGATAGAACGTTTGAAAAATTTATACACTGGCGTGAGAAAAGAAATATTTTATAAAATGATGAAGTCTTGTTGCATATGAAAAGAAGCATTCAAGAAAGGGAAAGGACAATTGCCTTTCCAGATATACTTTTTTTATGGCAGTACGTTTCTTCCAAGTTTTCGATTCAATCTGCATTTTTTGGACATTTTACGCAAAAAACGATTCTCGTTTCTAAAAGATTTCACTTTTTGTATTTTATATCTTTTATGTTAGGTGCATCAAAGAATAATCAACTATTTTTTACCAAATGCTATAAATGTTTTCAAAAAAAATCACGTAATAACATTTGTTATTATTCTCTAATATCCTGCACTATTTTTATCAAACAAAAGGTTGGAAGAAGTACTGAATTTAAACTGTATTTGCGTTTCACTAAAAAGATAGAGGATTGAAAGAAGTCATTTTTTCTTTAATATATTCTTTAATAAACAGGAAACACATAATATTGATTTCAGCACTTTGTATAGAAATACATGTTTAATAATTACATAGACTTGTGTACTGTAACAAGTACGTACAGAATGTACGTGGTTATATACTTTTAAAAATTTAATGTATGTATATATATATATATATATATATATATATATTTCGTGAACTTCTTATTATTATTTATGTAATTAATTAGCATCTCAATAATGCATTGCAATTTATTTCATATTGACTAACTTATTAATTATAGTTCAGGTTATGTAACCATATTCAATGTAAAAAAAAAATAATACTTTTTTAATATATTTATTACTTAATTAATCATCGAATTTATCCTAGACTCGTAGATTTTAAATTTAAGTATTAATTTTTGGTAGATTTATATATTACTTTCTAATCTTATTACTTTCTTTAAATAAATATAACTTTATTGTATGACACAACACACAATCGACATTAATCCAGCAACCGATGTATGTAGTAGGTATATATAAAACGATGTATATATAATTGATATTATAATTGAAGACAATTGCTGCAAAAATTTTATCTCACAATCAGAACGCATTTCACAAAAACTTTTTATCATATCCACTGTATTTTATCATACTTTTAATGACAATGTCGTAATTTTATAATGTAAGCTATTGCGTGCAATCGAGAGAATACTTTTTATAAATGTCATTATTAGAAAGTAAAATAAATTATGAGCTGCGATAATACAAAATCATCTATGCCTTAATTGTTCTTAAACTTTCTACATTCCTTTCAGCACGGCTAGTTTTAGAGTTGACTGTGGAACATTGTTAAAATTAAAGTTATTACCATTAGCGTACAACGTACTCCCCCACCCCCCTTCTTCCCGGTTTTCAACCAATGGGACCCTCGAAGATTTGATAATCCCAGACTCAAAGAGTCGATTTTCACTCGTAGCTACCTCCTGCTACATTGTTTTATAAGAATTTCGTTTATACAAAATGTTATATAAATAAAAAACATTGAACGATAGGGAAAATGTTAGAGTAAAACATCATCGAACGTAGTGTCGTTAAACGGTACTTTACCGTACTTTAATTGTCTCATTGTGAGAAAGTCTTTTGAAATACAATTACATGGTTTTATTACATAAAAATCCTAGTTTTTTTGTTAACAATTTCTGCGTCGATACCATTTATATATCGTTTTATCACATTGCGAAGTAGATTTATAATTAAACGAAAGTTCATTGTAAAGGCGTATGTATATATACACTATACACTAATTGTACGTAAGAAAACAATATTATATACAACGCAATTAATTACAAAAACTATTCTAGAATATCAAAATGTAACCGACAGTGCGACTTCATTCGTGTATGTATGGACACTTTCAACGAGATCGCAAAAAACGATTTTTCTCCATTTCTAAAGCATATACATACTTATGTGGTAACTTTCCTAACGTCAGTTATCGAACTGAAAAATCCGTTTTACCGAAATTTCATTTCTTAATCGATTACACGGATTCGTATGAAAATTCGTGTGATTTTATAACTATACATGTATCGTTGCGTAGAATTTTCGTTCAAATGGAAGAGAGAAGTAACATAGGAAAAAAGAGATGGAAAATTGTATAATAATCGATTAGCGTAATATTTCTCGTTATAAATGTCTTGAGATATGCAAAGATCATCTGAAGGTTTATCGATGTTTCTCGACATTGAATTTGTTCGTCGATGTAAATACGATTTCAAGAAATTTATAATAGTCCCTATAAAATGTGTCTAATCGTAATTCTGTTACGTGGAAAAGTACAGGCGAATAAAATACAATTGTGCAGAATCATTTGTTGACTTCGAGCGTCAACGAAGTCTCCGGTTGGGTCCAGATGTAGCCGGTACGCGTCATGCTGCAATGTGCATCGTAGTATCTACCCGGAGCACGACAGTAGGACCATCGCGGGCAACGACATCGAAATTTACTGTGAAATTCTTCCTTGCAAACTTCGTTCCACCAGCAAGTCCGCTATGAACAGAGGTCTCGCGGTTTGATCGGTCATTTTTCTGATCACCACTGGACTGTGGATATTTACGCGCAATCACAATCATTAACACTAGCAACACGAAAAGGGAAACATTTAGCGTAGAGATCTTTCTGCACATTAAGGGAATCTTTACTCTATTAGAAACACGTATTAGATGATGCAACATAAGAAATGAAAATTAATTTTAAATTATATTATATTGGTAAAGATTGTTATATCAATAAAAAGCGAATAAAATAATTTCAGCTTTGTTAATTGTATGTACGTACATGAAAATTGTAAACTAATGTTAGTCATTTTTATATTGAAACGTCATCGTTCGAATATCTGAACAATTCGATTATTCTATTTTTATTATTATTATCTATTGTATTATTATGTATTGTTATTATTAATATCCAGAGTTTGATGTTTCTGTGTCTCTTGTCTATTTCGTCTAATGGTAAACGCGGCCCTGATTGTATCACAATGAGACATGTAATTTTTTACAGATCATTATTAGTTCAGGCTATTTTCACAATCACTGACACGAACGCAAAAAATCTGCAGTGTATAATGATTACCACGATGATATTATTGTAACACGTCCAAAAACTACCCCGTACATATGTTTACATTTCGCTTACCTCCGCCAAGTAACCTCTTACACTTTGATCGCTATAATTTCTTTTTTTGATAAGGTGCTTTGCAGTCGTCGTGTACACTTCGGCGCATAATACTAGTAGCAGTAACAGGTGTAATGCCAATCCCTCCTGCAACACAAGCACTCAATTCACTTTTTCATTTATTAATCTTACTTTCAATGAGTTTGTGACAGGGTGGAATAGAGGACCAGAGGATATTAACATCCATGAAATAATACATGGTTACTAATTGTCAACTATACCCGTCATCCACGAGCTATTAAACGCAAAGTTTAAAGTAATGACAAAATAGAATTTCAGATAAATATCATATTTCCACGTGAAATTAATTTCACCTTTATGCTTTGCAACTTATATATCTTTAATACAACTTGTTAAAACAGTCGAGTAACTAAAGAACGTAATCCTGATTCCTACCACCCTATATTGCCATCCTGTATAATCACCATTCGGCTGACACTGCCGTAACGAAAGGGTTAACACGAAAACTTTGACCGTAACACGGTTCGAGAGTTGCATATAAACAATTGTAGCTTTAAGGACTTACATTGTCGCGCATTTTTACCGATTCAATTATACAAATATGTTGTTGCACAGCCACCTCGTTGTATCACAGAGAAAAAAAATATGCGCCACAATGCTGGCTACATAGTACTTTGCTTTCCGTTGCTATACGCTTCGTACGAACAGTTGAAAGAGTATGGTACGTAACGCGGCGCAAGCGTATACTGTGTCCCTATTCTGACTTTGAAAATCGATCGTCATGAAACTTTAAAATTTTGTTACAGCAATTTGTTGGAATTTCGACTGTTTTTAAATTACCCGTACAAACACAAAAGAAATTCTTTGATTTCTTACAGTGTGCAAAAAGAATCGGTTAACGGGAAACAAGATATGAATATAGTGAATGCAAGAATACGCTTAACAGCCGAGACTTAATCTTCAAAAACGTAGAAAATAAAGTTACAATAAGTATTTGTTTATTAAAACTACTATTTAGTTACATTGTAAATAGATAAATTATTATAATATATAAGTAGTATTTTATAGCTTGCATAAGCATCAACTTAATTAAATTAATCAAGACCTCTTGAAACATAAAATTGATGTCTTTTTACTTGCTTTTCAGTGATTTATTATACATATATATGAAAATATAGCAAATGTAAGTGAACAATAAGTGTGTACCTACTTTAATTTATGTAATTCTCGTTACATTATCTACACTTTGTTAGATTTTTTATTATTATGTGTATATAATATCATTCATCCTGTTTTATTATACACACCATTACAGCAATTTGACATCTGCTGAAACTACTTAATTGAAATTTGTATAAAAAATTCCGATTCGTGAATAAACAAATTATTTACTATTGTTTAAAGAAATATTAGTTTGATTCAAACTTTTATTGTACAGAAATATCATAATAGTAATAATACAATTATTTAACAAAATTAGGAAATTAGTAAATGTTTGATTATTTATATTTAAAATGTGAAATGTAAAGTTGCTTATAAGCTTCAGCTGGCTTTGGCTGTAAGCTGTAAACTAGACGTTATAAACACTTTCCACTGTTAATTAAGCAAACTTAGACGCAGCTTTGTTACAGTTTGTGAGTTAAATATATTAATTAAAAGATCTTTCCGAAGTAAATAGACACTTCTTCGGAAATTATGACAGAAGTTAAAAAGTTAGACAATACTGATTTTGAAAGATAACCTCTATTTTTGTGGTTACTTATTTTATGTATATATTTTCATATTTTCACTGTTACAAACTTATAGAGAATTGTTGGAAATTTATTTTGTGTTGCGTTTAAATATTATTTTTCATACTATTAAAGTCTGTGTCGTGTGTTTGTTATAAGAGCAATGGCAGATTGGTTAAGAATTAAATTTCATTCCTGAAAACAATTCTGTTTAAATAAACAGATTTCTAATAATTTGTTAAATAAGTACAAACTTAGTGACATATAATAATGGAATTGTCAAAAGATGTCATTCAAGGCCTAACAAGCATTTCAAATGTAAACATCATTACTGAAGACAATTTACAAAATATTTTAGGCAATGTCATTTCTCATGTACAAGAGAATTCCACAGAAATAAAGTGTAAGTACCCTTTCTTTGGATATAGTGGAGAATATTTTCGAATAATATAAAAATATTTACACCGATAAAATTATAGGCATTGTCAAAGCAGCAGACACGAAAGCAATTTTAACAAAGAAGATCTTTGCTGACATATTATGTTTGTTCGTAGAAGCAGCTCGGCATGATTTAGATGAGGAAAGTTTGAAAAACTTCCTATGTCAAGCATGTAATAACGAACAAAGAAGAAAGAAACTATGCGAAACATATATTAATAATAAAAAGATAATACAGTCTCGATTGGAATTAATAAGCAATAATCCACCACATATTGTTGATGTAGACTGGCATTTGGACTATCGCGTCAAGGTAATCGAACGGTGAAGAGAACACCGAACGTTTGATCCACTGACGCTTTATTGATATAAAAATGATTTCCAGTTGGACACGTGCAATTCACTGGGTGTTCCTCTTTATCATATACGACTTAGGACTAAAGAACATGAAAGGATAAATCATATAACATTCTCATGTACAATACAGCAGCTGCAAGAACTAGTATTTAAGCTTAAAGATGCTATCAGATACTCAGAGAAACTGACTAATGTATAGCTCTATAATTTTTAGTTATTGGTTTACTTAATACAGTGTACACATGTATGATGCCTTAAGATTTTGTTACAAATATTTTTGTAGATGTAAGTACCACGTGTGTGTAAATAATTGTCAAGAACTTACGACATTATACATGTATGTTAACACTTACGCAAGAATCATTATGGTAATCGTTTAATAATAAATTCAATTTATGCATATAAGTGTAATGGTAAAATCTGATACAAATAACAGACTGTGTAAAGTATAATCAACTATATTTCCATAATTAAAACATTCCCTACTTCATGTAGTATTATTACTGTACTGATACACGCACGCGTGTGTGTGTGTGTGTGTGTGTGAGAGCGTATGTGCGCGCGCACACAACATACGCAGAACACTTGCATAAATTCGAAAACAAATGACGATCAACGTTTTAATAAATAAAACAAATCTCGAAAACTTTATTCAAACCGCTTCAGCTCAAACGACACTGAAAATTTCTTCGCGCAAAAATTATACATACTTCATTATTCGTTCGCATCATCGTTCCACTCATTCACTCAGGTACACCTTGTATACAAAAGAGCCGCGCGCGCACACAACCAATAACTTATTAAAAATACATCGCCTTTTGCTCTACAGTCAGACATCTCTCTAAAAATTGCTTTCTCGTAATAGACAAAAAAAATACTATCATTACGTTCTTATCTGCTAAAATATGCGTGTTAAATTATATTAATAATCGATAATTTTTTTATATCTAATACATGATATAGATTTCTTTGAATCATTATACATTATTTACAAGTAAATGTATCTAAAAAAAAAGATCGTCAAATATTAAAATTTCTCTATACATTAACTGTTTCTTTCTTTCCGGCAATTAGCAAAATTAATGGTGAACTTTTTATCCATGCGTGCTATTTGAATAATTCGGTGCAATACAATACATCGACAATGATGACTAATCAAGCTGGAAAGAGAGAAATCTCTCAGGGTGTAATAACTTTTCCTTCTTCTTTTTTTTTTAACTTTTTAACAACTATCTCTTTTGATCGATTCTTTTAACGTTATTTCATATATAAGTTTACTGTGTTAAGGCCTCGGAAATTTTACTATAACTGTTTCCTTTGTAAAAAAAAGAGGACACGAAAACAAAGCCAATCAAAAAAAAAAAATCTCGTCATATACTAAATCTATTTGGAAGATAAAAATTCATTAATCCTCGAGGCTTTGGTTGAATGTCTGGTTAACTGAGACGTACTAATAAAACGAACAATAAAATTTGTTCAAAAGCATCATAAATACTGACTTCACGAAATTATTTTGTGAAACGACTTCATATAAATAATGTTACATCGAACAGATATACGCAACGGTTTTGACTATGTAATCTTTACAGAGTCTTTTTTTCGTCACAGATGTTTGCACGAGTATCTATTTACTTCTTCCGTTTATTTTTTTTTCGTGCTAACCATGAACGTATCTTTAACCACTACGATTTTATATCGCAAGACGATACACAGTAATCGCCATGTCATTGTAATATGTTTAATATTTTGCGATTCAAAAATCGTAATAATCAAAATGAAAACGTGCACGTTTACTTTTGCCTAGGTTGCCATGAAAAACTTTGTCAAAAGTGTGAAGTATGAAATGTAGCTCAGTAATGTCTTTGTCCATGACAGAATATATATGTATATAGTAATAACAGAAGCATTTGACTTTTACAAAAGTGTACATGTGAAATTACTTTGAACTCTGGAATTATACCTCCGTCTTACTAGTTTGAGCCTCAGATCTTTTCTCTTGTTCGCCGGTTTTTTCGCATTTCTCGTGATTGGACTCGTGTTGCTGCCTTTCAGCATCTACGGACACTTGTACCGATTGTGTTCCATTCTGTTCCTTCTGTTGTTCTGTACGTTTCTCTGCTGGCGCTTCGCCATTATTTTCGCTAGCAAGATTTCCATTCATTTGGGAAACTGATTTCTCTTTTTTCTTATTTACAGTATTATTGCTCTCGTCAGATCGCTTCTTTTCCAAATTCTGCCCCTTCGAATGATAAGAATTCTCATCAATGCATCCACCTGAACCTTCCTGTGAATGTTCCTTTGTCTGATCATATCCAGGCCCTGTTTGGGAACTTTCTGCCTTACTCTTTGACGTACTTGTCAGTGTATTTTTACCCTGTCCAATACTCGAGACCGGAGGAATTACAGTTGATTTAGAATTTCGAACTATTTCGGGTGATGTTTTAACATTCTCTGCATTGCCAAAACTTCCAGTCTTAGATAAATTGAATGCACTAAGATCTTCTTGCGGTGCATTCTCTAGAAGAAGTAGATTATTAGTTTCAAGAGATGTTGTTGCAACGATTTGCGCCTCGGACTTGGATAAACCATAAGATGTAGGTGAAATTGCTGTTAAGGAGGTAGTTTTAGGTGATTTAGGCGAAGAATAGGTGCTCGGTGGTATTCTCTGAACTGTTGGAGGTTGAGAGACTGGAGAAAAGCCAGTAGTTTGTGGTATATAACTGGACCGCTGGTACAACTTATTAATCGAGGGAGGCAAACTACTGTGGAAGGCACTGGGTGATGGAATACCAATTGGTGATCGAATCAAAGGATTTGGAAATCTGGTTGCGTCTGGAAACGGCGGTGGGAAATGAGGATAAATTAATCTAGGATTCATATTTGGTGTTGGGGAAGGTATAAAAGGACTCGTTGAAAGCATATTTACTGGTGAATTTTTGGGAGATATTGGCGAGCCAGTATTCCGGCAAATATCCCTTGAAAATGGAGGATTTGGATAGTTTCTTGCACTTGGAGAATACGGAGGTGGTGAAACTATGGGTGAATTAATTGTAGAAACTATTGGAGATAGAGTTTTAGGATCTATCTTCATCATACTTAAATTCCCGTTCTTCGAACTAGTTGAAGTGTTTGTTGTAGTTGTCGGTGTTATTGTTGACTGTTCTTTTTCTTTGCTGTCATTACCGATTCCGTACATTGGTTTCACTCCCGAGGCAGGATTGCCCAGATACCTTGGCATGTTCCTCATCTTAAATATTTTAGCCGGTTTCGACTGAATTGTTTTACTTCTGTCAGAGGAAGTAGTTTGATGTAATTGACTTTGTGTCTCCTTACTTTGATTTTTAACTGCTATATAATTGTTTTTGGAAAGTGTAGGATTCCAGCATCTTGGAGGATCTCGAAGAGTTTTGTAGCCAACTGCTTGCGTTTGCTTCTTAGAGGCAGAAGGAACCTTTTGTACAGAATGTGATGTTGTCATTGGAGAAGTAGACACTAACGAAGTGGCTCTAAGTCCATCCTTTACGTTAGAATAAATATTTTTATTTTCTGTTGTCATTATGTTGCTACTAGGAGCATAAACGGGTATATTTGAAATGTTCGTGAGCTGCTGTTGCTTATTTGTAGGTTCGTTTGTGATCGACG
This sequence comes from Dufourea novaeangliae, assembly GCF_001272555.1. Taxonomy (NCBI): domain Eukaryota; kingdom Metazoa; phylum Arthropoda; class Insecta; order Hymenoptera; family Halictidae; genus Dufourea; species Dufourea novaeangliae. The sequence goes on along the minus strand of NW_015373988.1, from coordinate 2,053,415 downwards.
ACGAACTACTTTTTCTCCCAATTTTTAATAAATCTGGAATGTCGGATTTACTTCTTGTTTCTGTTTTATTCTTCTCTTTAGAATTCTCGCCAATCTTGGCGCAAATATCATTAATTTTAGAGCCAGAAGCTCCAATTTTAGCACAAATGTCATTCAAATTTGAACCTTTTGTGATCAATTCATTCTTGCGAATTGTTGGTTTCATTAGAGAAATCGGAATGGCATCTGGGCAAGGAGGTGCTGAATATACACTAGTTATTTCTATATTTCCTTTTAACGGCGAGTCCTTTGAAGCACTCATTACGGATGTTGGATAGTTATTTTTCAAAGAAGACGAGATGCTCATAGAAGGCATAGTAAATGTTGTAGGACTTTCCTGTATTGCGGATGTGGTTACTGTGTTTTCTGGAATTGTAGTAGCAGACAATTTCTGAGCCGTTGATGTTGCCAGACTCTTAAGAGAATTTTTCAACATTGTACTATTCACCAAATCCTGAACAGTATATGAAAACGTATGTGTACTTTGACCCATTGTTGATGCGCATGTGGAGCTAATTCCATTTCCGAGGGATCCAGTTAAAGATGCAGTAAGATTAAGGGTAGCAAGATTTTCATTTGTAAATGACTCTGTTTGCGTGTACGGTGATTTCTGAGGAATCGTAATTGTTTGCCCACTGATTCTTGGAGCTGATTCTATACAAGCTTGATCTAACGAACATGTCTTCTCTGAAATATTTGGTTCCTGGAGAAAAGATCGATGCTGATCAACTGATTGCACACTTTTCATATTGGATTTCACTTCTCTCGACTCAGAATTAGTTGTGGTCGTTGTATGCGTTGAAACAACAGGTTCCACAGTTGCCTCTGTTACAGATATTGGTTTTGGTGACATCGTTTTTGTAGAACAAGGAACTGATACTTTACTTACTACTACTCCAGAACTGTTCGCTATAACTTGTGTTTTTAAAGTATCAAAAGAATATTTTGAATCTACAGATTTCAAACTTTCAGTAGTTTTTGTTTCCACTTTTTTGGATACAGGCGGCATAATCTTCCTATCCTTTATGGTCTTTTTTGAAGAATTATTATTACTATTAATTTGTCCCATTTTTGGTTGAAACTGTAACTTCACACTTAAAGCATTGATTTTTGATCCCGTATTTACAAGCTTCGTTTCGTTTTTTGTGTGTTGTTTAAGAGTCTCGGCTTTCTTTTCTATGATAATTGTGTTGTTATTATTTTTTGATGACTCTTTCGTATCCCTATCATCAGTAACATTGCATTTCGTTTCACCACCATCCACACATTGCATTGTTTCCTGAGATTGCACATTATTTTGCGAAACTGTCTTATTTTCAATATTATCATTACCTGATTCATTTTTCGATTCTCCCTCATTTTTAATTTTTACTGTAGTTTCTGCCTTCTCTACCAAAATTTTTTCAGCTTTTGTCTGATTAGAATTTCTTGTATTATCAAGTTCATTTAGATTAGACAATACATCAGTATCGTCAGTGATTGGTTTATTTGAAGGCAACTCATTTTTTTTAGTAATCTCGGATTTATTATTTCCGTTAGCAATTTCCTGCGTAGGTGATGTATTTACAGATTCAACATTAGCAACAGGTTCTTCAGCTTTTGTATTTTTCTTAAATTCTTGATCTGATATATCTGTAATACTCATTATACCAGTTTCAGAAATTTTTAGTTGAACTTCTTTCCATTCTCTTTTTACGGTTTTTTCCTCTTCTAACTCAATGGGATTGATTCCAGCATGAAGCAAGGATGTTTTATAATTGACGTTGTCTTCAGAAAGTTTTATTCGTTTCGGCGAAGATTCAAATATCCTGTAACTTAAATGCAATGGCACTTTCTGAAACAAACAGAGCAACATGTTTGTAGAGTAAGGATTTTCATATTATTCAAGCAATTCATATACGAATTTTTAATATTTACCCGCCTCCAATGATAAATGTACATCACATCCATTAGAGTGTAACTACCATGTAATGGTTCCTCTTTATACATAACATCTACCCTGTGTGCATCAGTCAGCCCATACTTAGCTCTTATAAGTTTTTGCAGATGAAAAATTGTGACTGCAGCAGGACAGCGAAGATATCGCCTCAAAAATGGTTTCACAGTTATTTCCTTGACATCCTTGGATGGACTAAAGTATTCTAACGATAAACTGAGAGACTCGTCTGGTGAATATATATGTGATTCTGTTGGTTCCCCTCTTGCTTCTGGAGATGCTGTTTGAGTGCATGCCTCAGGATGTTTAGAATAAAACTCTCTCCTACATCGCATCTCATCTGAGATAAAGGTAATCAAATGAATAATCTATAGTACAGATTGTCTTGCTTGATTGTGTAACTTACTTTGGTAGCATCCAGGTACCAATTTATACACTATGTCCTGCAAAGTGTGGTCCGGACGAATGTTAAGCAACGGCTTACTTTTATGTACTTGCACCTCACATATTGGACAATACTTATTGTTCTCCAGATATTTCACGATACAGCTCCTGCAAACTGTAGTGCAACATTAACTCCATTGTTTACATCAAACTGTTTAAATGGCCATCCAATCCTTTTATATCAATGAAATTTAATGATTCACCATAGACAAAAGGATTAAGGAAATAACAAATGTATACACGTACATGAGTGCAAACACTCTATAATCGTAGTGGCATCAATGAAATATCCACCGCATAACTTGCATGTTAGCTGGTCATTGAGCTTGGACAACCTTAAGCGATGCCCTCCACTCTGACCTGACATTCTATAAAATAAATAATTAACTGTTTGTAGTTATTGACTTTCAAACATAACAACAATCACAGCATAAAGTGCAACGACGGAAAAGATTCATGATATTGCGCGTTTTAAAGCACCAACACGACACAAATAAAGCGGTATCGTTATATTACTTCTGTTACTCCGAACACGGAAAATATTACATTAAAATTTGTTCAGTGGCATGATCACGACGAAAATATCAGACTTACGTGGCGAATGACGCGAAAACTGTTCGTTTTATCTAGTAATCGCCATTTGATTAAAGAAGTCAGGAAAGTTGGGTCAGAACTGAGGCAAGATTTCACAGATCCTCATGACGAGAAAATCCATTAAGTAATGAAACCTGACTCAAATCTGTAAAAAACAATGTCTTCTTGGAGCACAGAATATCGTCTGGTTCGACGATGTTTTCAAAATTTGAGTCAATTTAGTTCATTGTAAAATAGGCCACGGTGCCAGGAAAAACTGTGAGAACGACAGCAAAACAAAATGGTGGATAAACAATCATCCCAATGACATTTCCAAAAACATGGGTTTCTTTCGAGGCTCTTTCTTCAACTGCATCTCACGAAAGTGTATTGATAAGTAAAATAAACGTTCAAGATGAGAAAAGTCAAAGCTTTTATTTGCTTTCAGGGTATTCCAGAAAATATAATTGTTACGGACAATTCATCCGACAGTTTATAGCACAGACAAAGTGTAAGGATAGACCTAACATCCAATGTATTTTCGTGGCCCATTTTCTGGGGCGCTAGTGCCCTATTACTATGTTAGTGTCACCGACGAGGTATAGGATAGACCTATCATCTTATGGGACTTCGTGTCTCATGTTCTGAAATACCGATAGTGTAAAAAGTCAGGGATTTTCTGCTGCCCTCTACGTTATGAGAACGGTGAATTTGTGAACTACGTTAAATCCATTCGAGCTCAACTAGTCTAACTTCTACAGTGTTTTCGAGTCTAAAGTACAATGTTGTCAGATCATGAGTGTTCGGTACGTCGGACAATCATCGAAGGAACCATAGTCGTGAACGGATTCTCTTCCGTCCGTTCACTGTAAAGTAGACGTATTAGGAAGGAGCCTTCGGTTCCAGTCCCGATGGACCTATTGGTTTTTTTTCGCGTACAAAAAGTTATTGCGCTTAATATTGTTTTTATGAATATGTATATATATTATTATGTACATTTGAGTAAATTATTTTATTATTCCATTGTTATTACAACAGTTTAACAGTGACAACGAACGCATGTATATTTTCAAATATCGGACTAACAGTATATTTTTATTCTATTTTATTACATATAAGTGAGTAATAAGTATCAAAAACGTAATCGAAACACAGATTTTTATTACATCACAAACATCGCATAAAAGATATTTCGTTATATTGACATTTGTAATAATTATGAATGTTGCGGGGAAATCTATTGACATTATGGAACATGTAACGAAATATCACAACGGAATATATAACACTTCATTTGTGCTAATAATACTCAGAATTCATGCTTTATCGGTAACGTCGGGTATTGACACTAAAATGGTAACAGGGCTACGTAGCCCTATGAACGTGGGACAGAAAAAAGCATTGCATGATAGGTCTATTCTATACCTAGTCGGTGTTAGTGTCGACATCCGACATTACCGATAAAGCACAAATTCTGGGTACAGTCACACACAAGATATGTATAGAATAGAGTGAATAGATCTATCATCTTATGACCGGAAAATAATTGGTGCCAAATATTAATGTTTCTTAACAATATTTATCTTAAAAAATTGCTCCCAAATTGCTCCCTCAGAATCTAAAATTGCTCTCATCGCAACGTTTATATTTAATGAGATATTCGCAAATGAAAAAGCAAAAATTTGTTGTTTGCATTTATTTCGTAACAGCATGTTCCATGTTACAGCGGACTTAGAAGGCTCAGGTATCTAATGCCTCTGGAAACGGAAATCGGCACTAATTCTAGAACTTTTGTATAAAGTCTATGAAGATGTTCATAGCAACTTGTTTCTTCTTAAACCATGCCGGATATCGGACATTTGCTTTTGCTAGGCCTTTCGTGGATAAATTGTGCAGTAATTAAATTTCGTGTGCTTCAAAATCATTTCCAGTATTTGTGAAATATATTAAACCGGAACGCAATAATATTCACGAATTCTTCCGTTGGTCTTGCCAACTTTGTAATCGATGGAGCATCTTCATCTTCATTTGAATATTCACGATCTACTGTAGATATACTCCTTCGCAGCTTCAATAGAATCCATAGGAGTTTTCACCATCGTATCGCGACAGTCAAAACAATCACATTTTTTCATTATAATATGATGTACGGTATAGCCCGCAAAATATGTAATTGATGTTTTGAATTTACGTATCCTATATGTAGGATACTTACACGGTGATTGACGCATGCGCAAGTAATCTTCCTAAGAAAATGTGTTGATCTGGCAAAACCGAGACGAGAAAATCGGAGCTAGGTCTGTGATCGTGTTATTCATATTTAGTTAACCTTTACGCGTAAAATGGCACTTCGTACATTATCGTTTTTGCGTACAAATAGTGATGTTTTAAAGTGTTGCGGGTAAGTTGTTTTGAACCCTGTTTTTTGAATCTGCAGTCGTTTTGATTTCCCTTTTTTGGAAAACTAAGATTCAAGTAGTGCATACAATTTTGTAATTTTACATAATCGGCGATATCATGTAACTATAAAAGGACTACAAATATTACAAAAATGACAAATTCGGTTTGGTTTGTAGATTACCGAAAAGATGTTTTGTGGACTCACGCAAAACAAGCGAAGACGTTGTTCCTACGACTATACCAGTACGTAAAGAACTTCAAGACTTATTTCTAAGTAAAGAAGAAAAACTGTACAGAGAGGCTATGAAAGGTTTGATTGAGGTACCAGTGAACGAAGATGTTGGCTTGGTTTCTGGTACACCTGAAGAACACATAAAAACTCGTCGAGTTCGCATTTACTGCCCTGCAAAAAGTGCTATGCAGTGTGGAACAAATAATATACACTTTTGGCAAATAGATTTTGATACACGTGAACGTTGGGAAAATCCACTCATGGGATGGACATCAAGGTAAGTATAATAGTGAATATTTTCTTTTTGATTTTTAACATTTTACAAATACTGTGTTTTTGTCTGTAGTGGAGATCCTATGTCTAATCTCAAGGTAGAATTTGCAACAGAACAGGAAGCCATTGCACACTGTGAGAAAATGGGATGGGACTATTATGTTCAACAACCAAATAAAAATAATCCTGAACCTCGCAGTTATGGTACAAACTTTTCATGGAATAAACGTACCAGAGTTTCAACTAAGTGAAGAAATAGGTTGTTGAAGAAAAAGCAGTATAGTTCTGTAGATAGCAATATCATGCATCATATGATAAGACAACTATATGTATACATAATTGTTCTGGTATGTAAAGTTCCATAAACTAAATAAACTTTTCTAAAAACATAATATATGTTAGAAAGCAAAGTATAGACATTTGACAAAACTCCTTTGAAAGGAACATAATAGTAACATGCTGGAATCAATTTTATCGATAAACTCCAGAATTTATTTTTTAGGAATATTTATATAATATCATTCTTACATGGGTTAACATTCTTATTATTCATCTTTTGTTTATTATTATTATTATTAGCATTTTTATTATAACATCAGATTTGATTAGATTGTGTATTTTAAAATTCAGTGTCTGCTCGTATTAGCTTATAGACTATATCGAGCATTGTTGCTATTCAGAAAATACATTTGACTAAATGTGGATTAAAGATTGGAGAAAAAGCACATTTTAGATGTAAAAACATTCATCAAAGGATACTTGAAGACCAAGTGTATGTTTCCTGAAATACTTTGAATTAACTCATACAACAAGTTTTGTGATACAATAGCAATCTACAGAAAAATTTGATTAAACAGAATTAATATATATGGAAGAACAATGCTCGACTCTCTGTTCATAAATATATGTGTTGAAACAATCATTCTTGCAGACTAACAAGGATTGTTAAACTATTTACAAGTTCAAGTTAAAGGAACGTTTCACTGCTCTTTAATTATTTCCATATTTGACGAATTATTACAATGCTAATATAATATTTTCTGCTCTGTGTCTGTTTGTCTGTCTGTTCTCTCTCTTCCTCCCGTTCATTTTCTCCTATTTCTTTCTTGCTAGTTTTCACATTTTCATCATTGTCAGATGTTGAAGTATAAAATTTATACTTTCTCATCTACAATGAATTTCTAATGGGAATTCGATTTCAATTTTGTAGTAAATTATTATTAATTATCAATAAAAGAATGTTGACAATTAAGAATAACTGTTACCGATTATTATCACGTACCTAATCTTAACAATTTTTTTTTCATGCAAATTCAAAGGAAAACGCGGAAGAAGAGAAAAAAGCTATTTCCCTTTGAGTTGTCGATTGTCATTGACCCTGTAACTAATGGGCATCTATCCTTCAACGTTTTATTTCTTAATAAACCTGTCCTTTAACGCTTTTTTCTTTTCACCCGAGCGGTAGAACATTCGACTTTTTGTATTACATGTTTCATATGTTGCGTGGTCAATATTGTCACTTTGGTATCCTGTATTCAAAGTATATAAAACGAGAAACTAACTGGAACGCACGATGAATTGAATAATCAATCGTACGTGCCAGCGTCAAAAGAAAGCTATACACTGCAAAGGTTCATTCATTATTTAAGTGTAATTCTGACGGTGAGTTTTAATACGTATAGGTTTGAGCAGGTGTTACTTTATCAATGTTCTATTCACACGCACGCACGCAAGCACACAGACACGCAGAAAAATGCGCTATCTGAAAAATTATAATCTAAACAATTTCGGATTCCCGAAGGGTGTCCGAGCGTGATTGTACAATTTTTGGAATTTCGCTATCCTTAAATTTTCGGATAGCAAAATCGCGTGTGTCCAGTCTCTTGTGTTTTGGTATAATTATAAGTACATAATATCTAAATAGACGTATCCGCGTGTATACACGCCAATTACGAATAAATTACCAATAATATATATATATATATGCCTTTAATTGACATGATACATAGCTTTACGATGCGTGCCTTTGCGAAGATCATCTTTCGTAATTGGATCGACTTCGAAATATGTATTCAATTTTTTACTTTTGTTTATCTTTCGATTCATTTTCAATCAGCTTCTTTCTCATGCTCCTCAATGCTATGTCCTTGAAGTTAACGCGTGAAAAAACAGATTTACCAAGCATTAAGCTTTAAATGCTAAACTCTAAAAGTAACGTACGTTGTACGTTCTAACGAGAAATTTACGTAAATTCAACTCGTACCATTGTCTTGTACGAATATTTATAACGTGAAAATCTAGTATACATGTTTATATTCTTGTATACGTATATTAATTCGCAATCGTTTGTTCTAACAATAGGCACTATAGGTCGACGAGAGGTCGTGGCGTGTTAATGGCAACGCGTATTTGTGAAAAGGAAAATTGAGAGAGGTAAGGTGAAAATCTATTGTAATCTAACTGAATAAGTTTCGTGTTCTTATTTCAGGGATTTAAATACCGTAATACAGTGTTGACCGTGACGTGCTCTGATTCTTCCCCAATTCTATCTTGTATTACTATATACAACCAATGCTATTATTTATAATGCTATGTTATGGGTTGCACCACATAACAAGCATTTTTTAGAGTATAGAAAAGGATCGTCGAGCCAGAGCAATCGTTTTACTCATGGACAGCACTGTTAGAAATGAACAATGCCCTCAATAAATCATGTTGTTAATAGTGTTTATGATCTTACATCAATTTCATTAATTCACATAAATGATATTATGTTTTATTTGTATGTACATATTGGATGAGGACTTTTATCACTCGTATAAGTTACATTATCCTTGATGTAACAAGTTCTATAAGATTACCAACTCTAGCAACAAAGTGATTCATTGAGAGGTATTGGACACGGACCAATATGGTTACCGTAAAAATTCAACTAATTACTACAAAATTCGTTGTTCCTTTTTCTACGTAACTCTTTCTCTTTCTTTCTCTTCCTCTCTCCTTCTCTCTCCCTCTTTCTTTCTCTCCTCTGTCTCCTCCAGTTCCTTTCCTCTCTCCCTTTCCTTCTTTAAACAATTTTTAATTTTTACTTGTATATCACATAAGTCATACTGTAGTTATGATCTGTGTTTATTCGTATGTATGTTTCTGTGTGTGATGTCAGAGTAAAACCATGTGATTGTATTGCTTTTTCTTATATGTTTTATCTTTTACCACAGGCAAGGTGTAGCATGGTCCTAATGCCCAATTAGTGTTTTCGAATAAATGGACAAAGCATAACAATTCAAAATAAATGTAATAAGAATTAGATATTAATTCTGTCAAAAATAATGAAGCAGTCATATTATATTGTTATAATTGAAAACCATGGATTTTAGGACATGTGATAAACTTCAATAAGATGTTTGGTCTATTCTATATCTCATCTATGCTTTCTTGTAATATATGTAGTACTTGTCACCAATCATTTCTTCATACTAAGAAATATTCAAAATGATATAATTACTTTTTTTATAATACAGTTTTATATATAGTTTTTTGTATATCAGCATTTGGAAAAAGGTTCTAAGCTTTAGCTTATCGATTATCAAATCTATGAATTGTTCATTTTCTTTGAAGACAAGTTGGACTAGCTAAGCCTCTTATATTATATTTATTAGTAACTAAATTAAATGAAAAGAACAATTGGTGAAGAAAAAATTACATGTTCACTTTGCATTTAATGTGTTTTGTTTCATTTGCGTCATCCTTCATTGCAAATAGACACTCCAAATCAATAGTGCAAATGTATGTATTAGAAGATTGATAAAGCAAATGGTCAATCATTTTGTAGTAACTTCTTTCATGCTAAACCAGATATTTGAAAAACGATGAAGGTACCAATTTCTTTTGTGAATATGCCGTAATGGAAAGTCAAACCATATGAGGTGTCTGACATTGGGTACAACAGTATTGGTTCATACTAAACCACAGATGACAAAGACGTCTTCGTTTTAGACTGATAGAACAGATTGAAGCCATAAAAATATAGAAAATCTGATAGATATCTGATTTGATTTAATAAATGAATGTAAGTACTTCTAAAAAAACAAAGAAATATGTCTACTAATATAATTACCAATGATAACTTGGTCGTTTCAACGTCTACAAAAGGGAAAGTATAATTTTTTTTTGCAATGTTTCGCGTTTATGTGGAAGAAATTACTGTCACGAACTATGTCTAATTACACCGTAATGGAAACGCTTATTTCATATTTAAAAAATCGTAATATTAATAATTGGAACGAGTCGAACTTCACATGTGTTTGCGTTCTACATTTATATTAATGCGAATCGCATAAAGTTATACACGATATTTGCCTAACAAGCGAAAGTACGACAAAAAAGAACTATGGTTTTACCATGACACAGTTTTTCTTTTGTCAAATGTCGTACTCGATCTATTCTCTTTTCGTCTTCTGTTTTCTTATTTTTGTTCGTCTCTTCTCTCGAGATAAATATGAAGTAAACATTTATACTACTATTTCACGATCCGAGACACTAGTAGCAGTCTCTTTAAGTAGCTACTATTTCCTTTTTACAACCAACTGATCAACCAGTGAAACAAGTAAAATTCGTGTCAGTGATTTAAGGAGATCTTTTGATCTAGAATGCAAATATCGATGATTCCTCTTCTCTCCTATTTTCAAAAATTCGAAGAATTGAAGAAGTTATTCGAATAAAACCGCGTCCAACGGAAAATTGAAGTGTTCCTTATAAGTAGATGTGTGGACCGTATGCATTTATAAATAAAAACTTTAATAAACATTTCAAGGAATTTCCTATTTCAGTTATTTTAAACTTTAAACCATTAAAACTTATAATAAAAAAATTAAATTTTATTTCATTCGATTCTTTATAAATCATTTCTATTATGAAATGGAATTTTTTCCCAATAAAAGTAATTGAATGTGTAAACTTGTAAACGGATGCAGAAGTCATAAAGATGTACAAGTAAGTGAGGTTTACTACTGAACAGATATACCTAAGTATAAATGCCATAAAACAAATACTTTTAGGTGCAGATAGATGACACAGATAGAACTAATTCTATTTACAATGGTAGCAACTTGTTTGTAGAATATTTGTAGTAAGGTTCTTCGAGATCTATGAATCTTTTATACAAAACTAAACTAAAAGCTATAAACCTTTAAAATCGATTTCTTTAAACTCGCTCTTTTCTGTAATATTTTACTACTTATTTTAAACGTGTTATTTTTTAAATTCTCAATGTTTATTTCTCCCTTTCCAATTAATATACCGACAAAAAAATCAAAAACACCAAAAGAGACTCCCGTTTCGCTATTTTTCTTATAAAAAGAAACTACACTTTTCATCTTAAAATACGGAAATACAAGGGTGCAAAATTCGAAATAGTTGGTACCAACACTACTCGAGTAAAAAAATGCTTTTCAAAGCCTCTACATCTTCCCTAGACCAGAAGATCTCGTTAATCTATAAGAGGTCTCGAAGTTTAGATTGTATATCTCGTTAAATTGGTCTAGCTGTTACCTTTAACCGTGGTGTATAGTAATGCAATTTTCAATTTTCGGATTCTACTTTCAAGTACAAGAAGAATATTTAAGTTCGTTGCGATCGATCGATCGCTAATGGTAACAGCGGATTAATGCCATTAGAAGTCGAAAATGCTTGAATATGGTACACAGACGATACGTTTCGTTGTGCGAGTTGTGCAGCTTTATTCGGTATGACGTGTGGATCGTGATGATTGTAACGTGTATGGTCGTTTTGATAATTGTCTCTTGAACGATTGTCTCTGTGTAACTTCAGCCACGAAGCCAGTCTTCCCCTCGCAATCGAGCGTCACATTTTTTGGTGCGACTCGTCGAACGACATATTCTTACAACCCTGAACAATATGGCGTAGGGCGAGTCGTCGTACGATCGACTGTGAAACACATTCAGTTTGTGCTCCGAAGCAGAATCAGAATCTTACTTCGGTAAAAACAATCGTAAAGTCTGTGGACCATATAAGTGAGAAATAGAAAAAGAAACGAAAAATACACATTTTGGAGTAATGTGATATTTAAATTGTGAAAAAGTTTTGTGTTCTGAGACTGTAATATTATACTGTGTGGTCAATGTTCCTGAAATATTAGATCTGTCGGAAAATTTGATCGATTTTCCATCTATATTTTACTGACAGTATGGAGGATTTTTGTACAAAAAGCATCGACATACTTCAGAAAGATGGAATGCGCTCATATAAAATTACTGGATTGCAGACTTTATGCATTTATAGCGCATTTGATAGTATAAAACTCAATAGTTTAATTAACTGTGAGAAGGTTTGCAAATTTCATTATGTTCACGATTAATGTTAAAATAAACATATCGATAGCCTGTGGACTTTTTCTAAGTTAAAAATGTAATCAAACTGTTACTGCCTTTTTAAACCATCGATATCATTAATAGGAAAAACAAATATCCATGTATAATCAAATATACTCAATTAGTGCATAAAAATCCTCAGTTGACAAATTATAAGTAAAATGAGACCCACGACAAACGGTAGACTTTTCCGACAGATCAAGTATCATGTCAAATACTAATTGTAAGATTCTCGAATGTTAACGATACATAGCAAGGTCCAAGAGTTATCTATTTACTATAAATATACTTAAAAGAGCTATTCTCAATTTAAATTAATTTATAATCTTATCATTCATGTAAATACCCCTGTCGACATACATTCAGAAGTAAGAAACAAGTTAATTAATCAGGGACTGTGTAACATATTTTCTTTTATCACTTACGTATGTAAGTGTTCCGAATAAAATTTCTTCTATTTTATTCGAAAATAGTATATGTTTCTACATATACTGTTCATTTTTCAAAAACATAAAGGAACTCGTGAAATCGGCATTAATGAATTATGTACGAATAACATATACGATATTCGTAGAAAATGTTTTGTTTCTTAACATTTGTCAGTAAGGCTACGTTCAAATTTAGGGAGACTATTAGATCGTCCAACAAGTTCGCGTAAGCCATCTGAAAAATTAGTGTCGTCTGTGTCGTCGAAACATGTTTCGTCCAAATACCATCTTATCCTTGAAAATGTATCTAGCGGAATTTAATCTGAAAAATTTTACTCCAGTAAATCGGGATCGGGTCAGTGACTCTTGGACCCTGCTAGTTGAACGTTCGAAGTAACGAGTAATTATATGTATGGTTACCGTCGAAGTTGCACGAAAGAAAAGGGGGAGAGGAGATGGTAACCGGGAAAGCCTCGAGGTTCACCGTGACGCGGCGTTAACAAAACTAGTGGCGCTCAGGCCAGCCTCTCGTTCAAAAATGATTATTTTCGGAAGGATGTCGAGCGTAACGATTTAAGATCAACTGGTAGTATCGTCGGGTTGGGCGTCACGATACTCTTCGCTCTCCCTGTGTACTAGGACGTGAACGACCGTCGCGGCGGATTGTCGTCGTAGGAGCGCTGGCCTCGTGGGCGGCGGCGCTATATTCTCCGGGCTGGGCTCCGTGACGAGTATGCTCACATCGGTGGATTCGATTGGCAGCGGAGCTGGTTCGGGAGCTGGTTGATGTTTTTTTCGAAGGCTACCGCAACGTCGGCTGAATGCTTCTTTGATGTCACGGTGCAACGTGTTCAGGGAGAGCGTGGTGGCGCTCGGCGGTAGTGATCTGCGCTTCGTGGGAAGACTGGGCATTTCCTCGTCGGGATAACTTTCGACGGCGTCTTGCCGACCGAGAGTCGGTCCCGCGATCGATCTGCGAAACACGTTGACTTCGTAAATACGCGTTATCTGCGCCCATCACGATTACACGGTCGCAGAGTTGCCAGAGGTAGCTACTTTGAAGCGTGAACTTGAGCGAGACTAGAGCACTAGAGAGGAAGGTCACATCCGCCATTTTTGGTCCAGTGGATGGATAAGTCCACAGAGGGTTCAGGTCAAGGCACTATAGAGATGAGTATATTCATCCGCCATTTTGGGTTTTTTGGAGAGAGAAAGCAATGGGAGAGACCATTTGGACCCTCTGTAGACCAGGGTTGGGCACAATTTTATTCGAATAATACATAGTGAACAGCTGGATTATATAAGGGCATTGTTCTGTGCTTTAACCAGCTAATGAGATTAAATAATTATTTACCAAGTGTCGACTCAGTCAAGAAGAAGTATTATTTTATTATAAAAACTGTAATTTTCACGTTTAAATAATTAAAAATGATGAAGTACGTTTTTATCTTTTATTCGTTATTCGAAACTCTTTGTCTAGATAATGAATTTGCCCATTTCTGCTGTAGACTTATCCATCCAGTGGACTCAAAATGACGGATGAGCATACTCATTTCTCTAATGTCTTAAATTTATGGTTTGAGGGCTGCATCCTCAGCAACCGTGGCATGAATGGCTGTTTCCGACAGATTCTTGATGATCATTAACACGTTAACTGTTGAGTCAAAGTGTGCATGTCTGCCTTGTACGAGGGAGTGAAATTTCTAATACTGAAAACACACTTGGACCTAGAGCCAGAGTATATTAAGTTATACTTTTCCAACTTTAGAGGAGAGAAAATCGAAGGTGTAGTAAACCTTGTAACTTTGGATTCCTTCGGTAAGAATTCAATTAAAAACAATCGCTACCTTCGAACTATTGAATAGACTTAGGTCTCGATATGTAGAAATGATGAATATTGCATTGAGTCGCCTATGTGATGGACTTTACACTGTTTGGTTCGGACCAAGATATGGGCTTATGCGGAGAACATGTAAAATGTAATTTTTTTTAAAAAGTGGACTTAATACACTCTGGTTCTAGGGTCCAGATATTGGAACTTACGGTGTCCACTACTAGTGGCCGACCGGCAGTTAATGTGTTAAGAGGGCGATACTTGTAAAATTGTCAACCCTCAGGGGCATTGTCTGGGTCTATTTTGGCCCAGGTTTCCAAGAGATTTATTGAACTGCTCAGGTTACGGTAACTAACTTAAAGTTAAAACTGTTCACGTTCAATTAAGCGAGGTAACCAGCGTACTTCAAAGAAATCGAGAAAGTGGTCGGAATAGAGACTAGCACTTTTACTTCAGGACTTATTGCTATCTCGGTTTAACGTGTATCTACCGAAAATTGACTAGTATATTGGGTCAAACGAAGTTTCTTACGGGCTGAGAAACTACTGTACCTGGTGTGCAGATCAGAGGAAGTAGGACTAGCAACGGGGACGCCAGCAAACGATTGTTGTTCGGTGGTCGGTGAGGGGCGGGATACGGTTAGAGCGGGAGGAGGCAGGTCCTCATGAGTACCGGTGGCGCCGGAGAGCAACAGCAAAGGCAAATTCGGAAATAGCCATGCCGAGGCGGCACCAAGCTCGCTGAAATCGCTGGCGTCGCTGGCCCTCGAGGACTTGCGGCTACTGGCTCGGCTACCTCTATGTACATGAAGAAAAGCCGACACTTTGCCGCTCCAGCCACCCCCGCCCCTACCTTCGTTCCCAGCACCGGGACTCGACGTTTGCGTTTGCGAGTCCACTTCGTGGGCTATTCGTTCCCGTTCCTTTTTCGCTCTGTGGAAAACAATGGTTCATTTTACTTTTAACAGTCGGTAATATTCACTATCACGGACCGGTTGTGTTCTCATCGGATGATCTACAATGAGAGTCAAATCTTACAATGGAAGCCACGGAAAGTGTCCCCCTCCGATTTTGATGAAACTTCGTATGTCTGTTAAGCAGTAAAAAATAAGAGATACCTATTTCTTATTTATCGGCTGAGACGCGATTTTAAGGGTGAAACCATCCCTCGAAGTTTCGACCCGAAAGTACTGTCTCGAAGACCAGAGGGGATACACGAAAACTTCTAATGGACGAGCTTTGCGGTTTTTTATGTAGAATAATATGGTGCTAACAAATTGTCCAAAATATAATTTGTTTATAACAAAAAAATTTCGGATCGAAACTATACATGTAGGGTGAGTCAATAAAAACTACTATCTATAGTAAAACGTTTTAATAAATTATGTAGCATTTTAAGGGACGCATCGGACGAATACAATTTGATTTTTTTGTATCTTATATTATTTTAGATAGTTTTTATTGACTCACCCTATATGTATCGTTTCGATCAAGCAAGGCTCGGAATTCCGGTTACTCACGCTATGAATTCTCTAATGGTGCACTGGATCAGTCTGGCTGCTTTGTCCTGACGCTTCCACATTCTTGTCGACGAAACAATCTCAAGCTCTTTCCGCGTAGGGAATTGCTTCTTGAACTTAATGTCCATCTGTTCCTGCAACTTTCGGAAGTCCTCGGACTCCTCGACGTGTCCGAGCACGTGCTTGACAAGTGAGTGCAGAATGTCCAGACAATGTATCTTATTGCCCCTCGCGATAGGAAGATTGAAGCTAACCAACGCGACCATGTTGGGCTTCGATATTCCTAATGGCGGGTCTAGGCTCGCTATAAAGTCGCTTAGCTGCGAAAAATTGATAAATTGCGTTGCATGCGGATCGTACCTACAAACCAAACACAAGATTTCATTCCCATTAGAATTTGGGGTCACATAATCGAATCCCTCGGTGGGCAGCACATAGAGAGAACAAAGTTGTAAGACAGGAAGTGGACGGAAATGGGGGATACTCACTTGGACCATCGGATGTAGAACATCTCCAAGTCGTCCTCGACGATACCGATCTCCTCTTCCTGATGTGCCTGATTGAAATTCTCGAGGATAATGGCGATGTACATGTTGATGACGATCATGTAACTGATTATAATGAAGGAGGTAAAATATGTTATTGCCAATAGTGGATATCCGCAGTTTCCGTTCAGTTGCCGGCTGGTGGGCGTCGGGTCGCAATCAGGCGGTTGCACCATCAGAGACTCCAGAACGTCGTTCCAACCGGCGGATGTCATTAATCGAAACAGTAATTGCATGCTTCTACCAAAAGTCTCAAAATTCACCTAGGCGGGAAAGAAAAGAGGGCGGAGAGTGCGAGTAGGTTGCTATCGTTGGTAGCTGTGTGGTTGAATATTCATCAGGGAAAAGGCGTTCCGTTCAGAGAACCGTTAAGGGGTGCTTCTGTTTTTCTTAAATTTTACTTTATAATCAACTTGATTTCCCTAAATGGAATGTTGTAGTTTTAAAGCCGATAGTTTTTCTAACGTCACGATCTTGAGATAATTTGATGATGAAGAAATGCATGGGAATATTTGCAATGATAATTGTCGTTTCGGACGTTATCTGTGGAGAATATATATTTTTATTTCTTAGAGGTGTCCGTAAAATTGAGGCAAAGTTATTACATACAACATTCCATTTAAACAGAGAAGGAAATATTCAGTTTTAAATGTTACTAGTAAAATAATTTGGAAACTAAAAACAGTAAAATAAAAATATTAATTTGATTCGATGTATTAGGCATTTGAAAACGCACCATAACCATAACACTTCAACGCGTTAAAATTATTTCCTATGTATACAACATTCCATTTTAGCAGATGAGACAATTGTCGATTCTAAAAGTATTAAAAGTGAAATTAATTTAAGGAAAAGAGACCCCCCAAAAAAAAACAGTAAAACACAAAATATTAGTTTGATTCGCTGGAGTTACGAGTGGCAGAATGTTAAACGCTTGACCGAGGGTTCCATTGTCTCGGTGCTATTCAAGCGACGAAGACCCCTCGACGGTTTATTGGTACCGTTCACAGTACTCACCATATCGTCGAGAGCACCCTGTTTCTTGACGTGCCCGAAAACCGACATGCCGATTATGGCATAAATGAACGTAATCAGGGCTAGAAGGGCGCCGATGTTGAACAGCGCCGGAAGACTGACCACCAGAGCGAACAGCAGCTTTCGAATGCCTTTCGCGGCCTTTATTAGCCTTAAAATTCTACCGATTCTGAACACTCTCACTACCCGCAGGAGCGTCGGGGACACCGGGAAGTCTACCATAATATCCTCCATCAATATCCCTAGAATCGAAGCCAGCACTAGGAGGAAGTCGAACAAGTTCCACGGGACCGTGAAATAATGGTAACGGAGTCCTATTATCTTGACGATCGCCTCTAAGCCGAAAACGGTCGTGAAAAACGCATTCGAGACCTCGAGGACGAAGAAGATCGGATGCGGCTGATCGTAATGCTCGATCCCCATAGTCAGCATGTTCAGGAATATCAAAATGAAAATTGCTATTTCGAATCTGGAAATATCGCAGTTGTTGTACGATTAGAATTCCCCAGTTCGAAATATGAATGGGCAGTTCGTGGTTTAGCTACATTTGTTTATTTTTTTTTCTGTTTTTCTTTTTCGTTTTTTCTTTATTCAATTGCAGACAGTGCAGTTAAATAGAAGATTGTTTTATATCTAGCGATATAACGTGAGTGTATGTGTGCCTCTAGGTGATTGATAGATTATTTTAAGGGGATTTACCTGCGCGAGTTCGATAGGTCGTAAAACATTGCGAGGATTTGATTCATCGGACGCTTTATCACCTTTTGCGGCTTTTTACGGCCGAGTTTTTTCATGGCAGTGTAGTAGTGCTTTTGACTTTCGGTCAAAAACATTTCTAACACTCCACCTTCGTACTGGATACATAGATGAAAAAGAAAAAAGAAGAGATAGTTGTTTTTCTTTTGTTGTTGTTGTTGTTGTTGGGTGCTTTGATAAATGTGTTTGTTACGCTACACGTCGTCGACGCGTTCTGTACCGTGCGGGTCGCCGGTAAGCCACGTTGAAGTTTTCGATTCGGACCGCGGTTATTCTAGAGTTCTGCAAGGGGTGTGTACAGAACTACGAGAGTCTACATTGTTTTGTTAGTTCTGTACAGTGGCGGTAATAAGAAAGTTTGAAAGAAGTAGACATGATGTAATGATAATCTACTTATATATAGCAATGGCGATATATTTGAGTGCACGATAGATATTAATTAAGTGAATCCATTTAATTGTGATACAGTGCGTTAAAAGTATAGTGTATTGCCTCGAAAATCTTGAATTCTAAATCCCATTGAGAACATAGGTTTGCTACGCGAAATTTCAATGCTGTGTTACAATTGAAAAAATTGTTTGATTTTTATTACGTTCTTAGGAAACTTTTACCAAAGGATTAATAAGATAATATATAACATTGCTTGCGTAGTTTTACGTTGAATTTATAATATTTTCTATAACGGCAATGCAAAGCTTTACTATAAATATACTTCGAACATTTATGCAAATTTAAACATATATAATAACTTACTACTATATACTAATATTTTACATAGGTAAAATTGCAGATTTGTAAAATATTCTAATAACTCTCTTTTTCCTTTAATCTATCTGGCGTTAAAAAGTAAGGAGAAATATGTTTATAGCAGACAAAAATTCGAGTTTTTCGATCGACTGAGGATTGAGGCCCTATTAAACGTGTATCCGTTGCAGAACTATAGTAATAACCACCATCCTTGAAAGTCCAAACCCAATTTCCAGGGGGGATGAAGCGTAATCAACGATCCTCAACCTGGAGCTCGAGTGGGCTCCGAGCACACACTGTCGCTAGACTGCGGTTGTTTACGCAAATTCACATTTATCGACAATATTCTATGAAAATAGTCAACAAAATTTTATTTCTATGCCAAGGGGTTTTAATATATTAATAATAACACATGAATGGTATTAAATTTCAATAAAACCACTATTTTACTACGTTTTTCGGACTAGCAAATGCCGTAAATGGATAAACAACCGCAGTCTAACTATTATATAACAGAATAAAATAAAAGAAACATAAGTTATATTCTCAACAGTTGTCTCTTTGAATTCTCCTTGTGACGAAGATTACGAAGAGAATGAATTTTAAACTGTTCTTCCGGGAAATATTATATAATTCTTAAATAAATCAATATTTTTCCATGAAAATTTAACAAAATATTCTTTAAATGGGCCTTTGTTAAGTACAAATACTGTCGTGAAAAATGTCCAAAAATCCCTTGTTTTTCCTCACAACGGCAGATGATTTTAAAGGAGAGCGAATCATTTCTCAAAATATGTAAAAATCAATATTATAAAGCTAAATGATCTGTTTCCCACGTACTCGTTTCTCCCGATTAATTCGCATGTTCGTGGTCCTACGATACATATTACAAACGAAACAGAAATCTTTATGCATTTACAGAACACAAGAAAAACAAGGCTTTCAGTCAAATATCCTAACGTTTCAATTTCACGTTCAACCCGATAATATCCCTAACAGAATAAATCAAATTTCTATTCAATTTTTCTTTATCGCAATTAGTCAATAAGATGTAATTGCAACAAAACTATCAAAAAAGTGTGTAAAAGAAAATTGACCAGCGTGGTTTATCGACAACCCATGCGACTGTGTCCATGGAATACAAGATCGTCGCCGGACGTGTGACCACGGCACAGGACGCGCCCGACAAACACTACGTGTCGTTTCTCATAGAACGTCTGTGTGCCGTCAATTACCACGCTTACCTTTTTCTTCAACATGTTAAAGTTGTCTATAATTACTCCGATAAAGAGGTTCAGTGTAAAAAACGAGCCGCAGACAATGAATATCACAAAGTAGAAATACGCATAAATGTTCGCTTCTCTCTGGGGCTGAAGGTCAACGCCCCGTGCGTCAACAGCGTCCTCCATCACCTCCATCCAGCCCTCGAACGTGGCTACTTGAAACAGAGCCAGGTAAGCTATCCCAACGTGATCGAAAGTGATCTTACTATTCTCCCAAGAATAATTTTTCCTGAGGCAATCGTCTTTCGTGTTTACGATCTAAAGAGGGGGGAGAGAGATCAAATGGTCAGACGGTCAGTGAACGAAAGGAAAGAAAGAAAGAAAGAAAGAAAAAAAAAATAACAAACAAAAAAATGTACATATCTGTCTTCTCTCCGTCCGTTCTGATCGCGGGGGCCGACCACCTCGCGATTCCACCGTTCCGTTGGTCACGTGGGACCGCAGGCAGGGAATAAAATTGCGGGCGGCCGACCGACGCGGCGTTGCTGAAAACTCACCGACACGTCTAACAGTTCGCCGTACTCGTTGATGCACTTGAAAAACTTGC
This sequence comes from Dufourea novaeangliae, assembly GCF_001272555.1. Lineage (NCBI taxonomy): Eukaryota > Metazoa > Arthropoda > Insecta > Hymenoptera > Halictidae > Dufourea > Dufourea novaeangliae. Next base: position 2,032,435 of record NW_015373988.1, on the reverse strand, counting down.
CGCCGAAAAATTGCACACCCATTATAGAAAATATCAGCCAGAACACGAGACAGACGAGGAGCACGTTGAATATACTGGGTATCGCATACATCAACGCGTTCACTACGATCTAGCAGAAAAACAAGCGATACTTCTAGCTTCCAAGCCGTGTAAAGTAGTAAGTACGGGGGTATAGGGGGTGGTGCGATCGGCACATCGCAGCGTTATTATATCTACAACCAGCTCGGACTCACCCTCATGCCTTGCCATCGCGAGATCGCCCGTAATGGTCTCAGGGCTCGTAGCGTTCGCAGGGATCGTAACACTTTTAAATTCTCGTTCTCCTCTATCAATAGGCTAAAGGTCGACACCTGTACGAGAAACAGAAGACAGCGATTCGGTTAGAAGGACATACGTTTGCTTATCGGTTCACGGGTTCAAGGGAGGACACGGGCGTCATGCGGCGCGTATACGTGATCAAGACAACTGGCACAAGATCGTGGGGGTGGGATTGGTTTCTTCTAGTGAGAAATGAGTGTATCGAAATGTTGAAAGACGATACGGAATTTTGCGTGCCGGGTGTGTAAACGGATACAGTAAATCCTCGATGAGTGTTCGAAGGCTCATTTGGCGCTAACAAAAAGAGGTCCCAAACCCCCCAGGTTCACCTTACTTTGATAAGTATTACGTGCTCCTAAACATTGGCGTAAACTTTTACACACCTTACATCGCAAAACCGGTCTATTTATCCTACGTAAGCATATAAAAGAATATGTAAACGAAAATTAATTTCTACATCACAGAACTTTTCATTTCTATTTTATTTAAACATCGTTAAAATAGTTAAAGAAAGTAAATTGAAAAATACATAGACACATTTGGCAAGCCTTATTCAATTGCATGTGTATCTAATAGAATTTCAAAGACGATTTTAAAAAAAAAAATGTTGCGGACGTTGAAATTGTATTCTACATTTTTGATTAGTTTTTTGACGTGCAATCATTAACTATCACGAATTTTGACGCACCCTATATTAAAGAGTTTAAAAATACATTACAGTCAGAAGCGATTGCTTTTTTTTTTAATCATTCGAATGGTGCAATCGGAAACATTTGCGAATCAGATTCGATAGAAAATCTCAGGTAATTAAAATGCAATTTCGCCTAAAAGAAAACACAATTTCACAGGTTATAATGACACAGAATTCCATTCATTGTACTCCGTGCGTTTTTACCTCGAATTTCGCGATATTAAAGAGCTTCGCATGAAATATCGATTTTCTGTGCAATATTGAGCTAACGCTATTATGAAATATTTGATAAGCAACGAATTTCGATACTTTTAAATCTCAAAGACTGCAAAAAATTAACGATCCTATTTTGTATATGCATTCTACGTATAAATTATCGTGTGTGATAATTGTTTGAACATAATAATGGACAATAGGGGTTTTAATAAATTGATTAACTTCAAAGATTTCGTAATAATGAAATCATATTTCGTCTTCGAATAATTAATAATTATGTTTAAATATTTTTATCTCTCATCGTTAGACGTTTTTTGAAATTTCCTGTTTATTATTTCAAATACTCCATGTTTGGCTTGAAGCTTTCCAAAATTTTGAAAAGAATTAGATATATTAGTTTCGTTTGACATTAAAAATTAATTAAGTACAAAATGTTTAATACTTGGAAACAAAGTCAAATAGGCTGCACGTTAATATCTACATTTTAAATTATTTTTGTGTACCCTATCCAGTACTGAAATGGGTCCCACACGTTATGCAACACCCTGTATAGTAACTTCAATATAATAATAAATTCAGTAGAATATAATAACTTCAATATCAAAATTAATTCAATATAATATAATAACCTCAATGTAATAAGTCAATATTCATTGCGAAGCTCCAATAATCGTACTGTACAATAAATCTTACACCGTTCTTTTTTTTTTTTTACCAAAAAGCAAGTTGCCAAATGCATAATCATTTCCCGTGAAGTAGACCAAGGAAGAATGTGCGTTCATTGACCAATAATAAAAATCGAACTGTGAACCAAGGTGAAGAGGAATATGGGCACGAGAAGAATGGCTCGGATGCAGTAAAAGCACAACATATTGATTTTGCACGTACCTGAGTCCGTAAGGCGATACACATATAAAAAACTCAGAAAGTAACATATCAAAAATGAATAAGACGAGGTGAGACAAATAGCGAGACCGCAAGACGGAAGCTGCGATCGGCGAGAACGAAAAAATCCCATGCAGCGACGATGAACGTTGACGGTGTGTCTCGTGCTTCCGTTCGCGTGTACTCTACCATCCATAACTATCCGGCCACAAGTGTATTCTATCGGCACTATAACGTCCCCATATTTCACCAACACAAAACCAAAAGATACCTTCGAGGGTGCATCTCGAAATTGCTAAAATTCCCTAACCATCGCGCAGTGGTCCAAAATAAAAAATTCAGCAGCTGAAATGGTGAAGTTTTATTTTTCAAAAAACTACGTCAACTTATTATTAACCATAAAAACATTTGTTCAATGCATTATTGCTTTCTTCAGCACCATTTTTATTATACCAATGTTAGTGAAAAATAGAAAAAAATTCTCTAAAAATTCATACTTTCATGAAGATGTTGAGAACACTGAATGATAACGTAATTGAAGAAAAACCCTAAAACTGATCAAAAAAATTTTATTGATCTAACACTAAATAAACGTACGAGCTGCTGAATGTTGATTCTGAACCACTATGCATCGTACAAGGGCGTCCTACTGGGTTCATTTTGACCTGAATTTTCATGAAGTTTACGACACAGCATTTCGGCTGGCAAACCAAAGTTTCTCATCGGGAGTTAATATTCGAGATTTTCGAGAACCGTATTCGACCTCGTATTCGTCCGTAATCCGTAATCCGTATTCGACCTTTTAATAGATCTTGGAAACAATACCTTCTAATACACTGTGTCAAAATCGAGCGGACTCACCTAATTACACAATATCTTGTTCTCAAATACATGATCATTGCTATGTCCAGATATGGGCAAATTCGTTATCTGGACAAAGACATCTTGTAAGCGTCCGGAATACCTATGGACGGTAGCGTACGGATAACACATCCACATATATACGCGCATACGTGGATATACATACACATACTAAATCGATATCGATGCCGTTTCACGGCCGATATAATGGGATTTTCTACTTACGAAGACGATTATAAAATCCAAGATCGTCCAAAAACTGGTGAAATATTTGCAGAAACCCAGAGCTAACCATTTGAGTAGCATCTCGATACTGAAAAGGGCACAGAAGCCAAGATTGGTCCAATAGAGAATTTTCTTCAAAAAAGGATTGTCATCTAAGTAAATGTCCTCGAAACAGAGCGTTATGGAAGATGCGAAAATTAAAACTAATATCATCCATTCGAAGGCGGGCGTGTCGACGACTGAGAGGATCACTGTGCGTAGCCGGATCCATTTTTTACCGATCGCTGTCGCGACGCATCGATCGATGCAGCTACATCTGCACAAATAACGGGCGTTGTTATTGCAGAAACTCCTCCGTTCGCCTATACAGGGTCTTTCATGTAACTTTGTAAATAGATAACATTACACTTTAAATTAATTTTTTACAAACATCGTACGGTAGAAATTACGTTTAAGGGATGCAGCTCCGATGACCATGACCTTGACATATGTTGTTAAGAACATTTTTCTGAGTAACTCCCGGGAAGTTTTAGGCGTCGTTCGTTTTCTTATTGAAAATTCATTAGCAAAAAATGTTTAGTGTCGTACTTCAGTAGTATTGATAAGTAAAATTACCGATGACCTTGACATATGTAAGTTACAGGACTCAACCACCTAAGAAATGAAATAAGTGTCATTCGCCCGAAAAGTTCACTATCGTCCAGAAAAATGGCGTCAAAAAGCAGTCAAAGTCCGTCATAAAGTACCTTGGAAAATGAATATACAGTGTGTCCCACGAACTCTGTCTACAAGAAATATTTTCATTATTTCAAAGAATATACGAAAACGTTCCATTTATTTTGTATCTTTTCAAAAAAATTGCCGAGAACGACTATGACTTTGACTCATCTAAGATGACCTAATTCCAGTTCCCCAGCAACCCAAAAACCCAATGTTAATGTTTTTTTGGTTCTTTTCCAGATACTTTATTTCCATCTATCCAAAGAGAACCTAAAAATCATAAACAGAAAGTTATTTATATCTCCTTTCAGATACTGCTCATGACGGACTTCAACGCCATTTTTCTGGCCGATACAAAATTTTCCAGATGAGTAACCCTTATTTCACTTCTAACAAGGTCAAGCCCTATACTTTCCAACAATTATTCTTTAAAACTAGTTCACTATACATGTAACATCTCGTGTTAGTATCAAAATACCGATTCCAAAATGCGTGTAAGAGCAATCCCGACACGAGTCGAAAGTGACCCGGCAACGGTTAGAGGATGTAAAACGATTAAAAAAGCGCCAAATGTACAACGATCCCTTACTTTTGATAACATTGCCGTGGAAAACAGTCTTGCGGTTCTTTCCGTCGATTGTGCCTGCCGAATCCCGGAAAGGATCCCATACCGTCAATGTACTTCCCTTTGCTGTCCCTCCTCCCGCCAACAGTCAACTCGTCGACATAGCTGACCAAAGCATGCCAGGGCCGTTTCGGCACGCGTTCCTCGCGCCTGAATAGATTCTCCTCCTGATGAAGCATCGCGGTCCTTTCCTCCGCTGGCGGTTTGCTCGTGATCGAGTACTTCGTTGTCTCCTGATCCTGACTCTCTTCCTTATTGCCCTCCTTTGATTCCGGCTGTTTCTCTTTCTCGAAATTCTTCTCGTCGCAACGGGAGGACTCGTCCTCCTGCCCGTTATCTTTCCCCTCCCATTCATCGTACTTTTGTTCCTGCGACTCCGACCTAGCGTACATCGGATCGTACGTGAAAACGGGCTGGTTCAGGCTCTCCTGGTACGATCGATTGTACACATTATCCTTAGGCAGGCTGAGCACAGTCTCTTGAATGGCGTACTTGGTCTCGCTGTCTGACCTATCCATCACACGACGCACGATCGAATCCAACCGAGGATCCTTGCTCTTCATCTTCCCACCCGGACCTTGGGTCAGCCTCGAGCACTTGTTCTTGCGGATGATCGAACGAATCCTGTCGAACGACCTCGCCAGCTTCGAATCCTCGCCGACCTCCTCTTTCTTCTGCTTCAACTCCTCCGAGTTGAAGCTGTTCAGCAGCAACGCAAGAAAGAGATTCAACACCATGAAGTTGCCCATTACAAGAGCTGGTAGAAATATCGCGAAACAGGTGCCAGACCCGTCCTGCTGTTCCGCGCGCATACAGTCCCACAACGGTTCGATCCATTCGCCGCACAATATCCGAAAGATCATCATGAACGAGTGAAAGAAATCGTTGAAGTTCCAACGTGGCACCGGGTCTGGATAGAACTTGTCGAGCGTGTAGTCCTTGCTGAACAATTGCATGCCGATCACGGCGAATATGTATATCACGATCACGAGGACAAGGGTCAGGTTCCCGAGGGCACCGATCGTCGAGATGATTATGCTGAGCAGCACCTTCATCGTCGTCCAGGACTGTGCCAGCTTTAAGACACGTAGCAGCCTAAGTCCCCGTATCACGGAGAGGCCGTCTACCAGCTCGAAGGTCAGATCTATCAGAGACGCTGACACTATTATCAAATCGAAATTGTTCCACCCGTTGGCGAAGAAGTCTTTGCTCAGCGCCAACAGCTTCAGCAAGCATTCGAAGGTGAAGATACTGGTAAACACTTTATTACCGATGTTCAACGCCTGGCGGATCGACTCGCTCATCCCGTGATGTTCCATCGCCAGGAAACCGGTGTTCAGGACGATGCATAGAGTGATCGTCAGCTCGAATAGCGGATCTCTCACTACCTGGATACGGGGGCCACTCGTCAATCGAGAGTCGAGCGTTTCATGGGTTTCGTTTTTAGGTTCCTCTGTTACGCGAGCTACGTTTATCGTTATTACTAGTTTGTTCGTTATTCGTTTTCGTGTGACATAAATTTCTCGTTTTTTTTTAAGCTTTTTTCACTTGGAGACGAAACGAATATCGAACTTACGCGTTTGTCTCGAACACGCTCCCCTCTCGATCGTAGTTTTATCTGTGCTTGATCCACCTACCTTGTACAGGCAATTCTGAAACCGTAGCCAGCCCTCGTAATCGACGCAGCATTGTATGCATTTCTCGCAGTTTCTATCCGGAAGATCATCTGCGGAGGGAACGATAATCCTCGGTTAGCATTGATTGATTTAGATGATGCTTTAACGAGTTTGACTGTTATATAACGACGACTTAGATATAACGATATATCTAATAAATAATAATAAGAATAAACGTAATAAATAATAATACCGATAACAAATCGCCACGTCACCTAATATAACAATGTGCGACAGGTATTCCGGCGGCAAGGTGTACATTTGCTTCTTCGTTTTGACGCCGTTACACTTGAACACCTTGATTTCTCGCGTGGTCCCGACACCAAGGGAAGCGGGTACGTTGCCGCTCGCTCGTAGGTAACCGGAACGCGTAGGCAGTGATTTCTCCCGTTCGCTCTCGGCGTCAGCCTCGGTATCAGCGTCGCCTCTGGCCCTGCCACGAGGATGATCCTGATCTACGTTGATATCGGCATTGCTGTTGCTTGTCCCCTTTTCCTGCCAGTCAGCCCTAGTCTCCCGTTGATCCCGCCTGTCGTGTTCCTCCACGGACGTGACGTCGTCGGCGTCATGGTCGTCGACCACCCCCGAGTCGTCCAACGACGATTGCTGGTTACTGTTGTTGCTTGCCTGCCTCGAATGAAGCATCCCCCGGTTCGGCGCCAGTCTGTGGACCGTGTTGTTCTCCGTTGTCCGTGGACTGATGTTCTGCAGCAGCAGATGTGACGGCCGGACGGTCGAGTGCCGTGGACTCGGACTCGGGCTCGGTGTCACCGATCTGATCGATAATGAAGACGACGTCTCGTGAATCTTGTTATTTTAGAGAACATTTTTATTGCGGTTGAAGATGAATCGGAATTGTACATGTACAGCAAATTCACGGTAAATGCTCGGAGAGATCTCATTTTTTGCTACGCTTCAATACAAAATTTTATATTCTTCAATCCGATCCATAATAAGCGTGAATATGTACCTGCTTGGCACGGCAGCACTCTTCTCTTGACCGGATGCCCCAGTTCCAGCGTTGCTTCTTCCGCGTCTTCTCCGTCGCGTCTTCTTACGCGTGTAACTACTCAGTAGAACGCCTTTTCTTGCGTCCAGCTTCTTTTGTTTCTCTTTGGCAAGAGTCTTGACGTTGATCTTTGTCGGGTCGAAACTAAACGTCGAGTCCTCGCGATGGTCGGTTAAATCTTTCCTTCGTTCCTGCCGGATACAGAGCGACATGAAAAACAGCAGTATAAGCTGATCGATCGAATTACAATATTTATAGAAAAATAATGCAAATTTTTATTGTTTTCAATCGAGATTTCATCAGATCAAGTGAACAACACAATTATAATACTCAACCACTTGATGTACACCGATATCAGTGTGTCATTTAATTCTAGATCATTTTTCCATTAGAACATGCCTTGCACCCGAAAACCTCAACAGTAAAACTTAATTATTTATTGACACTATATTTTCAATAATTTTAGAATTGTAAATAAGGATTTCTTGATATTATTTTCGAAAATTACACGATTTAAATCGCGTACCTCGTTTGTGATTTCGGCTTCCTCCTCGTAACTGAGCGCGACTACGGCGAGCATCAGATTAATTAAGTAAAACGAGCCGAAGAACACGACCACCGTGAAGAACGAGACGCTGATAGGTCCGCACGCCGACAATACCTGTGAAATCATGACGTTTACCATTATTTCAAAGTTGATTGGACCATAGTCCAAGTATGATGCATGTGTGTGCACTTGTGTCTGATCAGTTGACTGCGGATGTTTGTGCAAATACAAATTTTTATGAGCTAATTTACAAGAACTGGAGTTTCTTATAAAATTTATTTGCTGCACTTACTGTTCTAGCAAGTTCGAAGTAAAATAGAAACCTCTTTAAACTTTATCAAACTGTTAAGTATATTAAATTCTAATGAACCATATGTGCCATAAACGCATAGAGCCCGCAGTCTACTGGTGAGTGATGAATGTCTCTTCAGGTGAACGTCCCTGTAACTGTTCGCTCGTTAAAACTGTTTTGATTTTTTATCGACTGTATGTAAGAAGTGGGGCAAGAACGTGTACTGTTTCCGAGAAATCAGCATCGAGTTGTAATAAAGCAACTGTCTCGACCTATTCGTTGCGATCATTGATTATAGTCGACTGCCATTGTCAAAGGCCACACGCACACACGTATACCAAATGCGTCGACTTCAGTCGATCAGCGTAAGATGCTCGCTCTAGTTGACCATATATTCAAGCCAGACACGCATTTCTGCTCGACTGCTTATGGTCTGGGTTAGGTGAATTTCTCTACGAATCGATAATAAACTTCGTATCGCGTTCCACTGCGAAAGTCCCAGACACAATACGTTCGTGAGTTCCACGCGGTTCGTTTCGATTCACAGTCACTAACAATAATTGCTAGTTTTCGTAGCCGTACCGAAAACTAAGGGTTAACCCTCAAAGACCTCATTATATTTTCCTAGCGATTCGGAGACAAAGGGGTTAACGTAATCCAGAGCGTTCTTTTGTCTATCTTAAAAAACACTGTTTAACAAATTTTAACATTTTCTCGACTTGATCACCTTCAATAGGCATTTCTGATAGGTACTCAGCTTATAATGATCTATCAGAAACGCCTATTGAACATGTTGAACAGTGTAATCTAAGTAATTTAGTTACAAATGTTTTGATAAAATACCAAGCCCTAACTTACGATCCTATACCGTTCAGAAATGCCAAGTATCTTTCAGACAAATTGGGTCACCGTAACCCAGTATGGTCTTTGAGGGGACAATGTGTGTTTGCAAGTGACACGCAGTTATCGCGGGAATCCCTGTTCACGACGTTTCATCGACAATATCGACTTTCCCAGAATACGAAACGATTACTGCTACTTTTAGCTACTTTCTGTATACCTGACTGCTCCAAAGAACAGGCGTGTAACTCATGGCTAAGGGTTAAACAAAACGGCGGAGCCTCGGTAACGATCGTCACGACCAATACCTTATTGTAAACGTCTTCCCAGTAATCCAGAGTAATCAGTTGAAACGTGGTGAGCATCGACCATAGGAAATTATCGAAGTTCGTGTAGCCGTGGTTTGGATTCGGGCCAACGCAAAGGCAGATGTAGCTCTCGTTGCAGTGTCTGCAAGTCAAAGTTCACACACCCCCGCCGTTCCCCGGCGGGTCAGAAACGAGATGTCAATTTAAAGCGGTCTCGCGTTCGCGATGATAACAAACAAAGTTTTCACCGTACCTGGCGCCGGTTGCGTTCCCGCAAATTATCGGCTCCTCGTCTTCGTCGAACGCCCAGTTGGATGAGTTCCAAGTCCACCTGTGGGACGGGCGCAAGGTATCCGTATAAGGTTAACGCCACTCGAGACTGAACGAGGCTTTATCATGTACAGGTCGATATATATGCATATACATATATATATATATGTATATGTACATGTTTATGTATATGTATATATAAATGTCTTGCAACAGGGTGCTTGGAACGGTGTGTGCCAAAGTTCAGGAGCACGTAGTGCTCGTCGGAACGAAAGTGGCTTAATAGACGCGACCGCTTTCGTCCTCCCGGGGTAATTTTTGTATGCGGCGAATAATTGATCCGTTTACGTGATACTTGTTGTACGCGATTCAAGTCTAAACTGCCTCTTGTCTTGCGATGTCGAGGCAGACTTGTGCGACTGATAAATGTGAACATATGTCTGTTTCTTCTAGTCGAAGTGAAATATTATTTTAGTGATTATTATGTTTAACTGCTAGTGTAAGTACACACCCCTAGCAAACGTCGCATAAATTTTCCTCTGAACGAGTATGAATAACAAAAAAAAAAAGTTGAAAAAGTTATACAGTTAGGGATGATCATATATTATGGCCAGCTAGTCTTTGTTCTAAAATATTAAAAGTAAAAAAATATTAAGTCGTCAATGTCAGTTCATTAGATTGATTAGGAAATCTTAATTTGTTCAATCTGACGCAAAATCTAAACCTTAACTTTTTTTGGTCACTTTTTTTATCATAGTAAATTCTAGAATACATTAATATGAATAAATAATCTCGTGTAATTCGCTGTGAAATTCGATCCAGTTTAATTCACCAAGTATTAATGTGATAAAATGCGATCTAATTTAATTCACCGTGCGTCGATGTGACTGGATCGAGGTCGTCTTAACCATTTTTATGGGTTATTAGCCGTGTAAGGGTACTGCCGTGGCTTACTCAAGGGGTGTTAGATATTTTACAAGTATCAGGTATTGATTTGCTGTCCTTTAGCTTGTCACTTACGGTTTGATCTTAAACAATTGTTTATCGGTGGTGTATTTCCTGTATCCAAGGACAATGTGATCCGCAGTCAATTTGGTGTTGCATGTGTGAAGCATGTGTTATCCAGTCGTATACTTTAATGGTTTCCGTTAGAGAATGATTCGACGTGTATAGTGTTCGATTTGAAGGAAGTTTAAAATTCCTATTTTATGCATATTGTTATCTAATACGTGCTTATTTCATGAATCGATTCAATGCTCTGAAATAATAAAAAAAAACTCATAAACATACTTTACACCTTACAAGTATTTGTTCTTACATCGAAAATTCTTCATGAATTTTTTATATTGTGAACAGAAACTGGCTCTTTTGAAAAATTTGGCATATTTTGTACGTACTACGTAAATTTGAGAGTCATGCAATAAATATTTCTAGTATTGTATTTATAGTCTCATTTTCGATTTATAGAGCATTATCTTGTAATAATTTGATAGGTTTGAAATGAGAAATTTTCAGATAAATAAACTCTACATATATGGATGACCTGTGCGAAATCTATTTAACTTTAGCTCGCGAGAAGATTTGAAATCCATTGATCACAGAAGATGTATTGGAAATGTTGAAATACTGCATTACGGAATTGAACAAGGTTTCACGGAAATTCGAATAACACAAGGAGGTATTGAAAGAGTAACAAGATCAATGATAAGACGTCGAAAAGCGTGCGTTGAAACGCAAGATGGATCGGTCCAGAAAATTGTATCGACACGTATAATATTAGGTGTACCCAATAAGTAATACATTATGCTTGCAATAAAGTTTTGATAAAATTTACACTCTCCTTACTTATTTATGGAAGAAAGTCGACACGTTAATGTTTAGTAGATTTTACTTGTGTGGCTTTATATTGTCCCTATTCACTTGTCTGACCATATAAATCCCTATTCTACTCATACGGTCAATATACAACCCCCTATTATTAGATGAGTACAAAAGTTTTAATGAGTTTTGCTCTACAAGACTAAACTCATAAGAATTTATTATAATGTATTAACATAAGTGTTTATTGTTTCCACAATCTACGTGGTGGTCTACATCTACAGGAAATCCATCAAAACGTCTGCAATGACACAATATTTTTTGCACCATAGATCGATAGAGTATCAAATTCTGAGTAAAAATATGTTGACCTTCATATCTCCTAAATCTTATAGTTAATGAGATATTTACAAAATCATTTTTAATAAGTACTTACTATCTCGAAGCTGTAGGTGCTCGACTGATTATTTTGTAAATACCTCGTTAACTATAAGGTTTACACATGAAGGTATAAAGGTCGACACATTTTTACTCCGAATTTGATACTCTGTCGATCTATTGTACAAAAAATAGGTCATTCCGTTTAACAAAATCAAGGTGACCTTGAAATCTCTGGAATGCCTCCACCCACAAAAAAAGCACGTACCTTATGAGATGTGGCTCTTGATGCCATTTAAGTTCCACGCCTCAAAATTTTCATAAAGTGTACCGTTAAGTCATTATTCGAGGTGATCAAGTTAGCCGAAACACCCTGTATACGGTAAGCAAATACGTGCCTACCGCGTTGAATTATATTATGCGAAAGTCAACTTTCAGCAGAATCACGTAACTTACGGGATGACCTGGTATTGTAGGAACCTAGCAAAAAGTGGGACTGGGCTCACCGCGGAACTCGAGATCCTCGTTCTTTGGATCCTCCGAGGATTACCGGCTTAATCTTAACCGTTTTAACCACCTGCGAGCCACGGTGTCCTCCTGCTTTTCCTAGTTTCCCAACTTCGTGGGAACGGAAGGTTCCCGTGTTCGTGTACAGGGTGTCCCGCAAAGTGCACTGTTACTGAGCAAAATGTGATTCTTCATGAGAAAATAAATCGAAAATATAAAATATAATTTCATTTAAAAAAAACTTCGTTTACGAAAAAATCAATTTCGAAAATGTACCAAGTTGGCGTGCACTTAACTAAAATCAAAGATTTCTAAAATTAGAAGTTTTGCTTAAAACAATTTTATTCTTCATTTTCCATTAATTTTTTTCGTGTAGAATCACTCTATGCTCGATAGTGATACACTTCGTCGGACACCTAAAATGCTAAACAATTAAGTAAAACGTTTTTCGATATAACCAATAGGTAACAAATTATTTTAGATAGTAGTTCTTATTAACTCATATTGTATCTCAACAATACGATTGGTCGTTAACTAACTTTCCGAGACGACTGTACTTTAATCAGTAAATTTTCAAAAAAAATCAACGTCTAACATTAATTACGTTACGGTCAGTTCAATGTCGTTTGAAATGTGATACGCATATCATTTTCGTGTTTGTCATTTCGACTGAATTTCGGCCCACAATTTTCCTCCGGGAGACATCGTGATAAAATGTGTCCACAATTTACCAAAATTTCTGTAAATTATAAATTCAAGTAAACATTGAATAATACGTACTCGTTCCAATCGATCAGCGTGTCATTCGACTCGATATTCCTCACGCACTTATTCCGTAGCTCGCCCATGTAAACCTGCAGGGCGAACAGCGCGAAAACCATCAGGCAGAAGATCGTGAGCGTCATCACCTCGGCTAGCTGCTTAAAACTATGTAATAATGCGTTGATGATGGTCTTTAAACCTGAAAGTATATCAGACCAGTTTAATTGTCGCGTGTCACGAACGAGTTTATTCTGCCTTTCGCGCGATGGATTTCTATTAACACGTCGACTGTATGTAGTCCGAGGGGAGGGATTCACGTATAACTAGCGGTACCGAAATTAATTGGAGCTTCAACCATACAATTTTCCGTGTGGTTTTCAATTTGTGCAGGACTGAAGGATGATACAAATGGGCAGAAGGTGATTTCTTGCACAAAAGTAAATCAGAAGTTGGGAATAAAATTCTTTCATTCGAGACTTGGTTTTCGTGAGAATCAAATTTGAAAATTCTGTGAACACTAACCTCAAAGTCAAATGGGCACTACCATTTTTTCACGTATCACTCTTAAAGTATAAGAGATAGAAAGAAATGTTTCAAACGAAAGATTAATGGTGCAATAAGCGCTCTAAACTTGCCTTAACAAAATTTTGATACAAGTTGAATGAAAATTTATTCGAATGAAAATTTAGTCGAATAATGCCCAACTCTGCCGTTTACTGAAATAGAATCGAATAAGACACATGCAATAGAGTGTTTCGTACGGTCTTACCAGGCATGATCGAAACGGTCTTCAGAGCTCTCAGCACTCGAAAGGTCCTCAGCCCGGCCAAATTTCCTACTTCCATCCCTATAGTGGCGTATCCGCTGGTGATCACCACGAAATCCAGCCAGTTCCACGGATTCCGCAGATAGGTGTACTTATTGAGCGCGAATCCCTTTGCTATCGATTTGATCACCATTTCGGCTGTGTATATAGCTAGGAATATATATCTGGAAAGAACAGGTGAAACATGTCGCTTTGTTATTTAACAAATACAGGGTGTACCAACTTCTAGTGTTAAAAATATACATAATTACTTTTTCAATTGCGTATTTATTATTTGGATCGTTAATCTACTATTAATTGCGGTTAGAATATTGTACACCATTTTCGATTAATACAAACACTAACTTCGTGTATTATTATGTTTATTTATTACCATACAAGGTTTTAGAAACGTGGTTATAAACAGTAACGCAGTGGCAGACATTTATGCAGAACAATGCAGAATGACGATCACGATCATGGGGTGCGTGAGGTGTCGAACGCGCAGGAAGTCCGATCGTACCCGATTCTGTCACGTGACGCCGAAGATGCCCGAGGCTCTTCGGTTGCGAATACGCATCGTCCGCGCCGCGCCGTCAACGTGACGCTGATAGAGGTACTATTAACTATTTTATATCTAAATATATTTTAACAAATAAGAAAATAACAAATTATGCATCTACAAAAATGACCTTTTTAAGGGCTGTACGAAGACTTTTATGAGTGATTTGTACATCTTTTAAACTTTCTCATGACTGCCACTTCATTAAGAAACTATGATGTTCCTTCCATTTCATTAAAAAACTATCCAAGTGATAGAAGAAAATAATCTATTACTCTGGTGTTACGCTTTGTTTCTGAATGTTTGTCAGTAATCATATTGACTAATCGCTACAGTAAATACTGGATGAATGTTCTAAGACTCCTCGGCACTGAACATTAAATGTTTTATTAATTAATGGCCGTATACGGCTGAAACAAATATTGGCTTCAGAATTCCAAACTCTATCACTGTGCTAAACCTCATTGAAATGTCAGCGTTACAACTGGGTACCTCTCTTTGTCAGTAGCGAGGAACCTTCGAACACGTATCGAGGATTTACTGTATTGGTGAATACTTACTCTGCTTCCTCGATGGTTTCCGTCATGGCGAGGAAGGCACAGTTTAGTATTATCGTAGCCATGACCACGTAATCGAAGTACTGATTCGTACTTAGGAAGATGCAGTACCGTCTTATCGGATTCCACGGGGAGAATATGAACCAGCTGTTCGTCGCTGTGAACCTATGGATGTAATTCTTACGAAACCTCTTGGACACCACGCAAAACGTCTGAAACAGAAAGGAAATCGAGAGTCGGTACAGGTAGGACACGTTCTTCTCTCCAGGTGGAGCATTTATAACGCGTTCAGGGCCGCGTGGCCCACAGCTGGGTCATCCTCTCGTAATTAATAGTTAATCGAGGCCTTGACACGCGGCGCAGCAGGTCACGTGGACCAAAAATGAAATTTCTCGCACGAATGGAAAAATGCATCGTATTTGTCCCTGGAATATTCACGCAACTCTAATTGTAAATGTGTTGATAACACTATAGTTTACAAAATCCAAAAAATTATATGGGATCGAGACTCCACTATGAAATTCTTATGTAAGGTGGTCCCCTAAACTCAAAAATCAACATGAGACGAAATTCTAAGGATACGTTTTTGAAACATCAGCTGTTGAATATTTTGGTAATTTTTTAAAAAGACGACCCTACGTTTTTGGCCATTAAATTAAAGGTAATTAAATTATATACAATTCTTTCATACATTGTTTTCCAATCGGGCCAATAGTTTATGCGAAATCGAGCGAAACGTAAGAAAAATGTCTTCAACTTGATTAACCCTTGCTAAAGTTTTTATGTCAATGTGGTTTACATTTTCAAGTTTGCTATAAGTGTACAGATAAACAACACCATCAGTAGTATTGATTTTTAAAAATCGACAATACCTTTCAACCAACGAAGATGACTTTTAATCATTTTAATGGAGTGTTATAATAGTTTCTTCGTATCACACGAGAGCGTCTTGAAAGATGAATTCAACGATGAGATACAATGGTCTTCAGGGTCGAGCAAGATGAAAAGAATTTTGACTATGTGAACATTTTGTCATACTTCCTATTGATAAGGCCACGTAGCGTGTTTAATGCCACATTGCTACGATATGTTCAAATTATGTGTTTCGTTCCTGACCTACTTTGAGCTTAAAGGTTGATTGTGTGTTATACCGTTGAATTCGTGTTGACAGTCACTTTCGTAAGCTATAGAAAATACATAACTTTCTATTTAAATAATTAAAGGTCATCTTCGCCGATCGAAAGGTGACGCCTATTGTAAAGGGTGAAAGTTTCTTTTTAGAACCCACTTTACAAGACTACTTACACAAATTAAAGAAACACATGAATTAGTTCGCTTTAAAAAGTAATTGTAGCATTAAAATCAAAATTATATTAGTTTATCGAACAACATAAAAGGAAACGTTATATCATTGGAATAAGAAAACAATTATATTTCAAACATTGAATACAATTAAATATAAAAAATTGAAAATAATTAAATATCAAAAATTAAAAACAATATAAATAGAAGTAAAATGAGAGGTAGATGACAAAAGAGATCATTTTTGTATCAGATACAAATTTATGTAATGTTCCTATTTAAACAATCGACTATTAAAATTTATCTATGAATTTCGAATTGAATCGAGATAATTGAAATTATTTTTTCTACGAAAAATTAAGAATTCTTATTAATCGTTACTAATTAACAATAATACTGAAATGTAATGGTAAATAATAATAATAAAATCATCAGTGGTTGTCATGGTAATTTTTTATCTTTCTTTAAAGAGAAGATTAGTCGTTGGGCACCTTCGCGAATCGATGATGTGCTACTACGCCTTTTCGGATCTAAATGCGGTACCAGATGACGTGGGGTACGTCTTTTAAGGTCTAAAACTGGGAAGCCAGTGACGCAGTACTCGTTCATGATTCGACCGATTATAGTTCGCGGTGCATAAATACATTTAACGCTCCCATACGGATCCCCCGGAGTGGTTAATAGCGCGACATTTTAAAACAAACTTTTCTTATTTCTGCGCCCGTTCCAGGCGACACTTTTAGATCGCGGTTATCGGAATACCAGCTGCCAGATTTCACCGCGGCCTAATACCGCATGGCCGCGAAACTATTGACAGTGTCGGGTATAGTTTCGGTGGAATCGAGATCCATCTAACCGAACTCACAGAAAAATCTTTATTCTTCGTTTAAAAAAAAAAAAAAAAACGAAGGCCTATCTGGTGGAAAGCCAATACAGTTTGCCTGTGTATAGTTCATACTTTAGCTGAGCAAAGTTTGAACCAAATGTGACAAGGGAACGTTTTGCATTGTTATATCGGAGAATGAAAAATATTAATGCATTTGGTAGTCCATCTAATTCTTATGAAACAGTGAAAAACTATAGTTGCCCATTTTTTTATTTAGCCGAAATACAGAGCATGAAAATTGGTAGAATGAGTAATACTTCTATCAAATGGCGAATTAGATTAGAACAGAAGTTACTGTCTTTTATTTGATTTTTCTTTTATTTGTTTAAAAATGAAATTAAAATGTTTCCTAACATCCCTCAAAAAGATTCAAATATTTTACTTAGTAATTTCCTTGAGACAAAAGTGATAAATTTACCTATTTTTCTAGAGATACAAAGCGATATATCCCCTTAAATCTATCATGTATTAGCCACTGCTGTATGCATCAGAACCTGTAGAAAGAAGTAGAAAAGACGACAAACGGAGCCGGAAATCAGAAAACGAGGACACTACCGATCCGAGATGGGAATGATCGAGTATTTCCAGACAAGTTATGATCGAGGGCAGCAAAAATTTCAGTCACATTCAAAAGACGTCCAGGATTCACTACAAACATTTAGCGACGATGCCGGAAGGAAATGCGCGGAAGTGGCTCGAGGACTTTGAAGAGAAACTGGCGAAATTTGCGGATGGACGGAGACACAGAGAATCATCTACGCGAAGAAACTGCAGCCCAGGGTCCGCGAAACTCCTCTATCTCGTGTGTACGATAAATGTGAAACATCGTCGGAGCGAGTAAAACGGTCGTTGGTGAAGAAGCAAGATTCCAAGGCTGTCAACGGCAAAACCGTGCGTGGTGAATTGGCTCGGACGAAAAAGCAGAACGGCGGTATATATCACGAATACAGTTACTAACCTTGGCAAAAAGTATTCGATCAAACAGAATTTAGTAAATGTAAAATTTTTTACAAATTATAGAATGTAAAGTAGAAAATAGTTACCACTTTTTTGATTTGTTTTAGTTTTATTTAAAACTTTGGTATGCGTTTAAAATATATTCCGATAGAGAATTAAAAGTTGCGTAAAACGTAGTATATTAAGGTTTTAAGTTAATGTTAAGATATAATGAAAATTTAATATATGATAATTTG
Source organism: Dufourea novaeangliae (assembly GCF_001272555.1). Taxonomy (NCBI): domain Eukaryota; kingdom Metazoa; phylum Arthropoda; class Insecta; order Hymenoptera; family Halictidae; genus Dufourea; species Dufourea novaeangliae. Next base: position 2,014,182 of record NW_015373988.1, on the reverse strand, counting down.
AAATTGATTTACAAATAATTCCCCGAAAAATTGTAGCAGAATATATTTGTGATCAACTGTAAAAGGTATGTCGATAGTTAACCCCAAAATTAGCTGCCGAATCAACAATTTTATTTAGAAAGGATGGCACTTTCGAAAAAAGCAATAAAAGAAATTTTTCGACTGCCTAGTCCCCTTAAACCTGGTTAGTCGTTCGAATCCAGAGAATGGACCACAGCACACACATACACACACAGATAATATACAGTAAATATATACACTATAATAAAACTATTGATGCTTTATTCCGAGGACTGTTCGTGAATGTCTAACGGCTGCTCACGTGGACTGTTAACACGAACTGGAAAACAAGGTTCTGTCAAGGTCCTTCTCGGCTAGGATTGACCACCCGCGTATCGATCCACACCCTTCTAGATCACTGTTTTTCCCTGTGGAGAGTTACACAGGAAAAATATCCTATTGCCTCGTTCGTAAGCCCAGCTGTTGGCTGGCAATTGTCACCAAAAGATCCACCCTCCAATTTTCATGAAACTTCGATAAAATCGACTCAAATGTTCCCAAATGTAAAAGTTTTTTCGGCACAATTGTATATTAACTGAGATAAGGCTAAAATAATGGGGTAATTATTTATAATTTTATGATAACAACACATAAAACGTATTTTGTATCGTCTTGTGTGGGTGAATCACACATACAATAATTGGTTTGGAACAGCTTTAGACAAAATTATTGCAGTGCCACGAGACGTTGTGAGTCACGATTTTAGCTGCAAGATGAATGGATCTTTCTACATGCTACGGCACTTCGTGTGCTTAGTATATAAAGATATATATATTTATTACTTTAGTGTTATCTCGGTTAATCTTCAATTGGGCCATAAAACCTTCTACATATGTTCATTTCGGAGTAGGTATTTGGAACGATTTTGTTGAATATTTTGAAACCAAGTTTCATGAAAATCAGAGGGTGGAACTTTTTGGAACTACAGTCAAAACTGATTTTCAAATAGCAGCAATGAACAGCAAAAAAGTTCAGATTAAAATGTAAAAAAATTTGACGTCAGTTTAGCGTCATCGGTCATAATACTGTTATTATAATATTGAATTAATAGGACGTAACATCCTACCAACGGATTCATTGGGTCGATAGACGTATAATTTCTGCAATGTTTCAAAGGGTCTAAATATAAATAAAGTGAAAATTTGGTATCTTTACTCTGTGTCGTAATGTTTATACATAGTAGATAAAAATAAGGTAAATACATGAAACTCATTGTTTCTTGGTTATTGAACTGAATTTTCAGTTCAAGAATGTTATAAAGTTGTTAAATATCGTTAATTTGGTTACAAATTCATGGAGTTATATATGTACAGAAACAGGATAAATTAACGGTCTCTAACGAGCGTCATAAAGCCTCTACTCTACCTTCAACTCACAATTAGTAAATCCTTCAATAAAAAAACGGGGTTTCCAATTAAATTTTTACTTCAGAAATTAGTTCATTAAAATTTGATTTATAATAAATATCGGACAGTAGAAAGCATTTTGGAAAATTCATAGTGATACTGACTGAATTACGTCTACTAATTGGTGATCTATTTTTCTGACAAATTCAGTCCTTATTTCTATAGAAATTAAATATAACAAGTTAATGATATTCGCTATTGATATCCGATAACTCAGACCGTTTTATGCAACAAGACGGTCTTTTAAGACATTTTCAATTTAAATTACGTTATTATATCATCGAGAAAATAACGATTCACAAATTGGTACAGCTGATATTTAAAACTAGATCGTTTGTAAAAAAAAAAGCAATATTTATTAGTAATGAAATCTTTCTCCTATTAGAAATTGAAACCTTTATAAAGAAACAATAATACAGTAACAAAAGTTTATCCCATTAAAAATTAAATCCTTTATGGAGAAAGACAATATTTTCTGGTTACTAATAGTTATTGGTAACAAAAGCTTGCTCATTAGATATCAAACCCTTTATTAGGAAAGCAATATTTATAAGTAACGACAGCTTTCCCCGATTAAAAATTAAATCGCTTATAAAAAAAGCAATATTTTTTAGTTGCTCAAATTTATTAGTAAGAAAGTTTATCCAACGAAAATTAAATCATTTATAAAAAAAATAACAAAAATAAATATTGTAAATGTATACGAGCATATGTTCTAACGAATAAACTTTTTAAGTCACTCCAATTGGTATGTCATTTTTAATGATAAAATAGGTGAAGAAGCATCTATTCGTTGAAGAGCAAAAATCATTCGTCCCAGTTTAGTAATAATTCACGTCTGAGAAAATGTGCGGTGAGGAAATTTTTCGCAATTTCGTAAACCGAGAGAGATTCTCCAGCGTGTTGACAAAAAAAAAACGTATTTTTACTCCCAATTTCCGGCACCGAGGCCTCGATAATCGAGTCACGACTCCCAGCCCTCGACCTTACCACATCGATGACGTCAATTCTGACGATCGAGTTTTTAATCTTTCGTTTCGCGTGCGCGTTTCTTTCGAGCTGTCTCCAGTGTCTGATCTATCACTTGCCTATACTACTTGCTACAGTAATATGGCGCGACCATTATTTCTCCTCTACCCCTGTTTATTAGAAAATAATTTGTATCAGAACCATAAATAAAGTTTTATGGATTTTATCTTTGACTCTGATTTAAAGTTCTTTGCAGAAACTTGGAATGCAATTAACTACAGTAACTATATTTCACAATGTACGAACATTTCACTTTGGGAATCCTCAATAAATTATCGTGAACTTTGTTTGTTTTATGGCTCTTATTGTGAAGGAAACTAGTTCTTTTGAAAAACTTGGAATATTTCTTACTAAAGTAACAATAGGTAAAAAATAATTACTAAAAACAAATAGGTCGTTGGATGTGAAATGTCAGCTGTCGTAGTGACACTTTATGCTTTATTCAACTTTAAAGAATTTCATTCGTTACAGTAGGATATTTGAAATATACATATATTCGTGTAATTTTTATTCATTTTTATTAAGGTCTGGAAAATGAGTTTCTCAATTTGAAAATAATTTCTGGAAAAATACTCTTGAAAAATAATCTATACCAAACTCGTAGATAAAGTTTTGAAGTGTAAATACAGAGAGTCATGTTATACGAATTTCATCTTAATTCATCATCTGTTTTAATTTATTTTAAATACTTTTAACTAGTTTTACTGGTAAAAAGAATCTCGTAAAAAGTTCAAACCAATCTGTAACAAATCATACAAATGATGACCACTATTAATAATTTTCGTTCATATAACCGTAGCCAAATATGCAACTCAGTAAAAGCGACATTTCAGATACGGAGTATAATACTTACGAGCGGTATGTCTAGTTAGAATATGAACAATATATATCCAATTATTTTTATAGCATGATAAAAGTTTTAATCTTTCGTTTAGCGCGTCTTTCTCCTGAACTGACTCTGATGACTGATATATCCCTTGCCTGTACTACTTGCTACGGTAGTATGCCGCAGCCATTATCCCTGCCCTATGACGTTTACGATCCCGTACTGACGATGAGACATTAATTTAAATTTTCTTTTTACCAAAATGCATTGCTCACGCATAGCTTAATATTTTTCACTGAAAATTATCAATAAACATTATCCTTGTTGGAAAAGATTAATTTCAAAGCATTCTCACAGTCGTTCAAAAACGTAATATAATCGTATATATCGAGAATTTAAAAAATTCTACGAATTTAGAGTTACAACGAGGAATAATAAATCAGAAGGCAATTTATTTTCAACGAGTCCTGGTACAATAGAGAGAAGGAACGCGTTTCGTCAAACGGAAAAAATTGGTTGCGTCCCTCAGTTTCGGCGTGGGCGACGATCAGAAAGAGGGACACTGTGCTTTTATGCGATGAAGTAAATACCTTGCTGTATAAAAACGTATTTATCATCGCGAGATTACGACTCCATCAGGGGTCTCGGACTGAAAAATTGCTTGTCAGAAATACATAATGCGCCTATTTATACCGCCGGGCACAATTGGGTGACACAATTTTCGGTCCGTGGCCGGAAGTTAATGCCCATTGCAGGATATTTGAATAACAAAAATTTAGTTACTTTCGAAGTTTTTGTTAGGTCTTCTTAACCCATTAAATTCCAAACAGTGAAATAAGGCGATTTTTACACATACAATGATTTGTTAGTTGTAAAAGTCTATAAGAAAGAATATGAATGCTATCAAACAATTTTTGGGTCGATATTTTATTTGCGTAATAGAATACTGCATTTGTGAAACTCTAAGCAATTTTTTATTAAAAAAACAAATAAAATTGCTTATGCATTATTTTATTTATGGGGCGCTATAACGGCGAAATCAGACGTACATATACACAACATCGTGCAGTATGTCAAACTGTACGAGAAAAAACTGCAAAAACTTAAACGGAGTTGACCTGTAAGTTCTTAGAGGCTCACTTAACGCATTGACTACTAGGTCACACAACCACAAAGGAAACAGTCCCCTGTATAAAACGAATAAATATTACACATGTTCAAATATTAACTAAAATTTCTACAAATACAATTTACACATTTGTCGAACTATTTGATTTGGCAGTGAATCTGTTAAAAGAACCTCAGTATATTTTAATCCCTGAAACGTTATGGTTGATCACTGGACAAATTTTTATGGATTACTTTATCGTACTCAAAATTACATCTGAGGTTTGATTCCTTTATCATCAATTTTGTTAAGTCCAAAGTAAAGTGAAATTGATTTTTATGGATTTTTATGGTGAATTTAAAGTGAAACTGATTTTTATGGATTTTTATGGTGAATTTAAAGTGACACTGGTTTTTATGGATTTTTATGGTGAATTAAAGTGAAACTGATTTTTATGGAAACTTTTACGGATTAATTTATCGAACGCAAATTATGCCTAAGATTGGTTCCTTTATCGTCGGTGTTATTACGTCCAAAGTAAAGTGAAACTGATGCTAATCTTGACGAAAATTGTTACCGTATTACGTATTGTTCACTCATGTTCACGATAAATGCATAATATCCGCAGTCTATTCGTCATTGAAAATGCAGTCCACAGTGGCACGAATTTTTCACCGCGGACGTACATGCAGTGTGTCCCACGAGCTCCGTCCACCTCTTTGAATAAAAATTTCATGTTCACAACCTTATGTTCACTCGTTGAAAATCTTGCTGATACTGAGCAATGTCAAAAGCACAACAATGCTACTTCGCGATGGAGCCGATAAAATGGCCACCGTTTACAAAAACAGTCACAATTAAGAATTAATCGAGGCCTTGACACGAAAAGTCGACGAGTGTCGAAAATGAAAAAAAAAAAAATACGGACTTGGCACCGAGTTATTCCAATTTTTCTCATTAAATTATCGATTGTAAATTTACACACGAGCTTAAGATACTTTTATTAGCCTCACTATGGAAAAAATACGTCCGGTATTTATTCGATCATTGGCAATAACATGAAACTCTACGTTCGATCCGATGGCAAACACAGGAATTATTAGCTTAGTAAAAAAGAAATGGTCGTTCGAGTGAATTAGGGTCACTATTGCCCCGGCAATAAATACCGTCCGCCTATCGTTCGTAAGTATTGGATTATGTCATAAATAACTTCTGTTATCTTTTCTTAAATTCATATCGATCCAAGATATTTAACAGCTAATATCAATCTGTGGTATGTTCCTCATTACCATTAAACTGAATAATTGATATTCCGTTTAGCTATTCTTCTTATCGTTGCAATTTAATTATCATTTTAGTAATTGCTCAGTATCCGTGGCGAAAGTTATTTATGATTCAATCTAATTACTTGCTTCTCATTAAAGAATATTCAGTCTTTCTCCTTTTACATTTCACATTGGGAATTCTCGATAAATCATCGTTAATTTTGCTTGTATTTGGCTCTTATTGTGAAAGGAACTAGTTCTTTTGAAAAACTTGGAATATTTTTTACTAAAGCGAGTCTAATATAGATCGACAAATAGGTCGTTGCATGTGAAGTGTCAGCTTTTGTAGTGACACTTTGTGCTTTATTCAATTTTAAAGAATTTCATTCGTTAAAGGAGGAGTATTCATGTTCTACAATGAAATACACATACATATCTTTTTTATTAAACCAGTAAGTTCTTGAAGTGGATGGAAAAATTGCGATTTTGCAACTTTTTTAACCATTGTATCTCATAGAAACGTTGACCGATTTGGATGACATTTTCAGCGTATGTATAAGTAACATAAACCTAAGAAATGTATTTTTTAAACTTTCATTACAATCTGAAATAAAATAGTTGTAAAAAGCGACCTTTATTATTTTCTTCACGATTTTGACCAATTGCAACTTTTTCAAATTTGTTGTACACATTATTTAGTGAACTAATCTTTCTAACATCATTAAAAAACTCAAGACACTTTGTTCAATTTGAAAAAAATTGTTCTGTTTTAAAAAGTGTGCGAAGACTTTTTCGACGCACGGTACATATCCAACAAGGGATGTTGGCGAATGCACACCGATTTTTCTGTAACTTTCCTCAATTCTTTATGAGACCAATCTAAGAATTTTGCCGCACGCGGTTAGTGCTACTTTTAGACTTTAAGGGAGAAACCACCCTTTCTATCCCAAATATCCCTTTTACTTATTCGCTCGTAACTCGTAAACTACGAAGGATATCAAAAAAAGTTTAGATAAATTTTACATCGTTTTAGTTGTCCATATATTGGTAGAAAAAGAATTTCAGAGAAATAATGTGGTTGAAAATTTTTTTATACTGATACATGGATAACTACTCGACAAAGTAAATAAATCTTTCTTTGGGTCCAGTTTCGAGAAA